>NW_011887561.1:0-132987 GCF_000313485.1 Hansenula ciferrii | reverse complement strand
GCCACCTGCAGATCTTAAGAAAACTTTTGTAGCTAATGCTGATGATGCATAAATTGCATAACAATCAATGATATAATTATTTAATGAATAATAAATTAAAACCATACCATAACCAAATGCTATACCACTTGATGCTGGACCAACCCAAATAATATGTTTATATGATGTTGCACCCAAGATCCAAAGAGCAATAGCAGCAAATGGAGCACCAAGCATTGCACCTTCTAATCTATCTTCTGGTGTCATTTTTCTAATTTGTGAGTTTTTTTTATATCTTTTTTCAAAAAGCGGTGTTGTACCAAGAGCAAAACATGCACCAATTAAGATTGGAATTAACATTAAACCAATATAACCATCATTATAATCATATAATTCAGAGAAAATAACTGGATATGCAAAGAAAAAGGCATAAAGTAATGAATAAATCAAACAAACATAAAAACAAATCAAATCCAAGACAGGTTCTGTAAATGTAAAATATAATGGTCTGATTAAACATGATTGAACAATTTCTAATAATGATAAACCTTGAGCTTCTTGTTCAGTCATGATTTTTGGATTACCAGTTTCTTTTCTTAATTTTTTAGCTCTTCTTGCAAGAATAACAGGTGCATAAGTTTCTGGGACCAAAGAGGAAGTTATCCAACAAATACCAGCAAATCCCATATTAACCCAAAAAATAACATCTAATCTTTCAGTTTTAACATTAATCCAACCACAAATTAATGGTCCAAAAACAGGACCTGAATAAGGACACCAACTAAAGAATGAAATAGCTAATCCACGATCTTTTGTTGGGAATAAATCTGCAATTGAACCACCAACTAAACAAAGACCTGAACTTGCCCAAACACCACATAAAAATCTGCAAACTAAAACAGTACCAATGTTTTTAGCTAAAGCACAAGGAATATTGAAAATTGTATATAAGAATAATGAAATGAAATAAACTGGTTGTCTACCAATTTGTTCAGATAATGGAGACCATAATAATGGACCAACACTGAAACCTAAAACCATTAAAGAACAAGTTAAAACTGAAACTTCAAATGATACATTATATTTGGCACTAACTAATCCAAGACCACCAGTAACACATGATGAACCAAATGCCACAGCGATAACTAAAGTTGATAATACAATAGTATAAAACCATTTTAACCAAGTTGGCCAATTATGTGGATTATCTGGATCATTTGTTATGAATGTAACAAATTCAATTTCTGGATCCATATTATCTAACCCATTTGAACCATCACCATGTTCTAAATCTTGTTTTTGTTCAACATTTGTTGTTGATGAAGATTCATCTAATTCATCTTGATCTTGTTGAGTTCTTGATCTTGTTAAATGGGCGGTTCTTGTTCTTGAAGTTTGTGATTGAGCTCTACCAATAGATTGTAAAGTTGAAACTGGGACTAACCCAGTTGAAGTTTCTAAAGTATATTCTTCAGGGAATATTGGATTTCTAACACCCTGAGGAGCGTTAATATCAGGTATTGGAGTATCACTTTGAACACCCATATCATGTAAAGACTTGACAGTTTCACTTGGAACTAAACGAACATTATTATTTGTTGTTGTTCTTGAAGCAAATGAACTTAATTCAGATACAGCATCTTGATTTTCTTCATCTTCAGGGATATAAGCTTGTGGAGCTAAATTACCATCTTGTTGTTGTGAGTTTATTGATTCTTCATCAGAATGACTATATTGAGTCGTCATGATTGTATTTGTATTGTTGTATTGTATTTTGTATAAAGCGGATTCAAAGAAATGAAATCAAAACAAATCATTTTACAATAAACAGGGATATATCTTTTCATTTATATAATTATAATAACATACTAATGTTCTGGAATCACCGTATTTCGTTTTTGACACTATCTGATATCACGCGGGTTAAAATTCCCATGAAAATAAAAATAAAAATCACAACATTATAAGAAGAAATGGAAATGAAGAGCAACAATTTGATCAAAGGATATAAAGACTATTTACACAATCATGTTAAAGTAAAGTATGAACTATCATCATATCAAAAGGTATACCGTTCTACCAATAACCATCTAAACTAGTTGATTGCTCTTCATTAGTACTCGCGCGTTCTTTAAAAGTGTCAAACAAGTTTTGCGATATAAAGCGTATTGTGATTCGGGACGCACATCCGGAAGCCCTTAAAAGAGTAGAAAACAGTGGATATTATATTTATACAATGATAAGTTATAGTACTATGATAATACGATGATACTCTTATTATTTAGTCTTCTTTAGTACTTCAACATGTCTTCCACCTCTTCGCTGTCCGGTATTGACTCTTTATCAATGTCATGTCATGTCAACTTTAACAAGTACGTGAAGTTCGGAAATTTGTATGCGCGCCTGAAAATTTTAAAGTGCGTTAATTGAGGTTAATTGAGGTATAAAATATTGGATCCAGAATGGTACTGTTATAGTTGTTGATTTTAGGTTGAAGGTTTACATGGCTTTATGTAAGGCTGAATTAGAATATGCGATAGTACCGTCTTTTGAATATCTGTTGGGTAATTGTATTAGTCATAGATCATTATATCTTTTACTACTTCTTTTTTAGCTGTTCATGTTGATTATAGAAAATATAAGAAATTATGAAATATATCCCTGATTCGGAAAATACCCGAATGTAGTATATGTGATTATGTAATAGTTTACATAAGCACTAAAGGGTTTTCTCATGCTATAATAGAAGTACTTGATATAAAATTAATATCAAAGTCGATGTATATATCGTATATATCTGGTCTAAATTATTCTCTACATCTTTTCAATACCTGGTACATAATACATAATATGCAATTCAATCAAAACAATAAACAAATTAGATCAATATTATCAACGAAATGATATCATTAATCTTTTGGAAATTTATCAATATTTTCCTTTTTAAATAAATCCAATTGTTTTTGTAAACCTTGAATATGTTTAATAATTAATTTTCTTTCATCTTTCAAAGCAGATTTAATAAATTGATCAGTTAAAATTGTTAAATCAATTCCATCTAATTATTATTATATTTCTATTCCTACAGCCTTCAGTTTGGACCGTGCAGAATCGACACTATGACCATTCGATAGCAAATATACGACTCCCTTCACTTCCCACTACTTAGAAGTTTGTAGCTTCACTTCCTGGTGAGTTATGGTGTCTTGAAGTTTGGCCTTTCCAGCCTTCTCATTGGTCAATTAGCTATCTTTTGTTTACTTTTCGTCAGTTTGTTTACTTTTCAGTTTTTTTTTTAATTTTTTCAATGGTTCTTTGTTTACTTTTCGTTTTTTTTTTAATTTTGTTTGAATTGTCAAAATTTTGTTTTACTTAATTCTGTAGAGGTTCAGAGGTTCTCAGTTTTTAAGTAGTACGTACGCTGTGGCTTACATGGATTTAGGTGTTGTTGGATGCTATGTTATATTAGTGTGTGATCATACTATTGGCTTTCTGTTTGGGTCTGTTCAATCTATACAGGTATACTTTAATACGTTCTAGCAGCTTAATCTACACTATATTATACGTTCGTATTTAATTGTCAGCTTACTCAACTTCAAAAAGCCCTGGCACCTGCTCCACCTGCTTAGAATCATTGTTGGTTGTTCCTTTGGTTATATATTTAGTCACATATTTTAAAGCTTCATTGGACTCTGATATAAGTGATTTAATTCTTTGCTCATCATGCCCTTGAGCTATAAGATCTTTTGATTTGACGTCGACATCTATTTTTTGGCCATGCTTTTAAGTTTGAACTATCTTCAGCAATTTAGGTGATCTCTTGATAAGGGCTGATATACTGATATTTAACGTCATCATTCTAGGTTGTGATTATAGACAAATTCTGCCAAAGCTTCAGCTGCTTCTTTGAATTTATGTTTGTTTAATTCAAGTTTGTTTCCATCTTTTGAATTATTCAATATGGTTGAAAATAGAAGATTGATCCTGGTTATGTCAATTGGGTAGAAAAAAGTTGGTTCTGCCGATCCTTCAATATCTTCTTCAACTTCTCTGACTTCTGGAAACCTTTTGAATAATGTTGTTTTCAATGAGGTTGATTTGACTAAAAAGGTGTTTGGTTATGCTTTCCCTTGACTATTCAAAAAAAAACACATTTTACTTGCTCCAACAAATGCTGCTGTTAAAGAGTTGAATAATTTTTCTTATTTTAATCCAAAATCCCCCGTGCGCTCACACTGGCTTTATACATTCTGCGGGTCAATTATCCATAAAAAGGCTGGAATTTGGAAGGTGAAAGGTCATGAAGCTCATCTGTTGGTGATTGGAAAGAATCCGAAAGGTCAATAGCCATCTCCTCCAGCATTTAATTTACTCAAAGTTATTCCCGATTTGGCTTCTGTTATGATACTATACTCTATATTCTAGATGATCCTTTGGGTTCAATTCAGCTTTACACTCAAAAGTTTATACAATACCATCCAGAAAAATGGTTTTAACTTTTAGATTTGGCGGTGATTAAGGAAAAATATTTAATTTTCAAATGATATTTTACACCTATACTCAGGATGTATACAAAACTGTGGAAACTGGGATACTCAACTAAGTTGCATGTCAATTTTTGTACTAAGATGTCAAACTTATCAGGTTTGTGACATTATGTGAGATGTTTTAGGGTATCATATTTCAGTCAATTGCACTTTAGGTCATATATGGTCCTTTGTTATTGATTCAAGGGTTTGGTTGTTTCTTTGAAGTCATAAGGATTTGATATCAATGTTTTCGGGGTGTTCATGAATGTTGCGAAATAAGTTACTGTATTGGCTGAAGCTTGGATCGCTTACATGGCTTAAAATAGCATATTGGTTTATGGTGATTGATACCCAATTTAGGGGATTGAAGGTCAGTTTTATTTTACGGTTCTGACTGCCTATGGATATAAAATCGTTTTGAAGTATATGAGATGTACCCCCATTACTCTACCTCTATGAAAGTTGTTCTATTGTTATATTGACTTCAAGATGCCGGTTTCAATTAAATATGAACCCTTTTGGATATTGAAAGTTTCACCAAATGCTACGGAATTTGAATACACCAAATGATTTGGCAAATGTTGACATTGGACGTTTTCCTGATAGTATTATCAAATTCAAACCTGGGACTCCTTTTATGATTACAAGAAACATTGATGTTAATAATGGTGTTTATGAGTTTTGCTGTTGAAAAAACATAGTATATTATAAATCCAGGTGTTCATTTTATGAAAAGGTATTTATTCATAGAACATTGTTTGTTCATGAGGTTTCTGATAATTTTTTGGTTTCCTTCTCAAGATTGCAATTTCCTATAAGACAACGTTTTGTCATTACCATAAACAAGGCTCAAGGTCAAACTCTTTCAAAAGTTGGTTTCAGTCATGGTCAATTGCATGTTGCTTTAACTTACTTTAACAAGAGTCACCAATCCAATTGATCTCTTTTTAAACATTAAACTTCCTGCTAATGATAATGCTGCTCCTCAAGATAGTGCAGCTCCAGGTTTGGTAAATGTCGTTTTCAAGGAAGCCCTTTCTCATCTTAATAAGCATAAAAGCTTGATTCTTTTTTATTAAGTTTTTACCACTATTATATTTTTATCTCCACATTATATTCATTCCATTATACACACGCATCTTATACTTATGTTAATTCAATACGTGCAAATTGTAACTATCAATATCAATATTTATTTGTTTACCCTGATCTTTTGATTGAAGTATTAGCGTTCTTAGAAGGTAAATTTTCTTCTACACTATTAGGATTAAGCATTGTGTACGACTATTGGGATTAAGCATTGTGAGCGAAGCGAGCAACCGAGCTTGCTCGTTTAATTAATTCTTTTAATAAGGATTCTTGATAATAATTAAATTTATATAAACGATCATCTTTTGCTAAAGTTTCAAAATTTCCATAATATTCATCAATTTCATTTTGATATGTTTTAACAGTTTGTTCAATTTGGAAAATTGTTTGTTGATATTGTTCAGTTATTGAATAAATTTTTTTAGACTTTGTTGATTTCTTCTTCTTTTTAGTTTGTTTATTTGAAGGGTTATTTAATGAGCGATAATACCATATTGATCCTAAGATTAATAAAGTTGAAATACCAACACCTAATGAAGTTATATAAGTAACATCAGTCATTTTTTGAAGTGAATAGAATGTAACCTTTATAATCTAAGTTGTTAGAAGTACTCATAGTTGTTGACTTTTTTTCTAAACAATAGCACCCGCGAATATAAATTTACCATTTCTTACTTTATGTACTCGCTTCAAAATATTGTGACGTATATAGCAATTAAATATGAGATCATAAAAACTTATGATTTAATACATAAGATTGAAATTGTCAAATAAAATTAAATCTGGGGAACTAATTGCTTTTTGACGTTTGATCATGGTATTTGAATATAGATCATGGTACTTGCTTAACAAAGCCTACTCCTCAATTGCTAATGATATATATACAACTAATCACAGCAAATACTAGGCAATCATACAATCAACTATCAACTATACACCAATACTAATAGACTAATACTTGATACTCATTTACTTCTAATTTCTTGTATTACTTTATACCTTTGTAACTTTTCAGGCTTTAGCTAGTAAGCTCATAGCTTGCCCGCGAATTTCATTTCCTGCACGTTATCAATAATCCCAATTCGGAAATTTCATTCGCTAGTTTCCCAAATTAAGTGAAATTCATCTTTGGAATACATCCAATTTAATCCCACAGTTTTCATTTATATTTAAACTTGAAGTAACACTCAATTGATATTTAAATTATTATCAAAGAAGGTATCTTAAAGTAACTCAATTGTTGTTTACTATTTATCAAGTTTACTTTTAGTTGCTAAGATTCAAGCGTGTCCATTACCTGATATTCAATTTTAGCCCCATACTTTTCAACCCCCCTAAAGATTTTACCGCAATCAATTTTATAAAGGTTGTCATTTTAAAAGTTGAGTATAAAACATTGTTAATATCATCAATTGACATTCAATTTAAATTATTTTGGTAATACAATCAATCAATACTATACAAAATGCCACGTCCAGATCCATTTGCTGCTCTTTATGAAACTGATGATAAAGAAGATACAAAATCAATTTTATCTTATGCTGTTAGTAAAAATTCAACAGCTAATGATGATAATGATACACAATCAATAGCTTCATCAAATTATGATTATAGATCACCTTTCAGATCAGGTTCTTCAAAAAGAACTGATAGAATTAAACCAAGTGAACATTCAAAACATAATAAAATTAGTGTACCATCAAAATTTTTCAATAAAGTTGAAACTAAAAATCAAAAAGAATTGGAAAAATTAGCTCAACAAGAAGAAAAATTAAATTTATTAAAACAACAATATGAATCTGAAGTTAAATTAGCTGAAGAAGCTGAAAAAAAATTAAAAGCTGATCAAGAAACAAGAAGACAAAATTTAGAAAAATTGAAAAAAGAAGCTTCTGAAAAAGCTAAAGCTGCTAAGATTGCTCAACAAGAAGCTGAAGACAAATTGAAACAAAAAACTAAAGAAATTAAACAATCTAAAGAAGAAACTAAAGATACTAAAGATAAAACTGAATCAATTGAATCATTATCAGATGTTAACGCTGATGAAGATTCATTATATCAAACCAAAAAAACAAATGAATTGAATTTACCAAAAGGTTCTAAAACTGAAGATTTAGCTCAATCTGAAGCTGATGAATTACTTGATGAAGAAGAGGATGAAGTCCCATTAAACAAGGAACATAACTCTCCAATCAAATCTGCTATTGCTAATGAAGTTCCATTAACCGCTGGTACCGCTGGTACTGATTTAACCGCTGGTTCTGATGAAACCGAATTAACAAAACCTGATACCGCTGAAGATTTCAAGAAGGATCCTTTTAATAAAAAAGATGAAAAAGCAAATGATATCTCTGGGTTAAGAAAAGCTTCAATAACTGAAGCTAAATTAGATTTAGATGATGTTAAAGATAAATCTCAAAATAGAAGAAAATCAATTGCTCAAGAATTAGATGAAGAAGTTGCTGAAACTAAAGAATTAGAAGAAGCTAAAACTTTAGAAGAAAAATTAGGCTCAGATGCTAAAGAACCTCCATTAAAGAAAAAATCTGATGGTTTTAAGAATCCATTTGGTGCTAATTCTGAAACTGAACATCATAAAGTTGACAAAACTGATGTTAGAGGTTTAAGAAGAGCATCAGCTGCTGAAGCTAAACTAAATGAAGAAGATGCTAAAGCATCATTACAAGGTCGTAAGAAAAGTGCAGCAGAAATTGCTGATGAAGAACAAGTTGAAGCTAAAGAAATAGAAGAAGCTGATGCCTTGGAAAGAACTTTGAGTCAAAGTGAAGCTAGACAAGAAGCTGAACGTAAGAAATCTACAAGTAATGCTGCAACTAATGATAATTCTTTATTAGGTAAAGCTACAAGTGTTTTCACTAATCCTTTTGGTTCATCTGGTGAAAAAGTTACTAGTACCAAGGATAGAAGATCAAGTAAAGATGAAAATGCTCGTGGTTTAAGAAGAGCTTCTGCAGCTGAAGCTAAATTAAATGAAGAAGACGCTAAAGCATCATTGCAAGGTCGTAAGAAGAGTGTTGCAGAAATTGCTGATGAAGAACAAGCTGAAGAAAAAGAATTGGAAGAAGCTGTTGCATTAGAAAAGACTTTAAGTCAAAGTGAAGCTAAACAAGATTTAAAAAACTTGAGAAAAGCTTCAGCCGCTGAAGCGAGGCTAGACGTCGAGACTGCAAAAGAATCTACTCAAGGTCGTAGAAAAAGTGTTGCTGAAGAATTAGATGAAGAAGAAGCTGAAACAAAAGAATTGGAAGAAGTTGCTGATTTAGAATCAAAATTGGGTAAAGATGATGATGAAGAAGGAAAATCAATCAAGACTTCAAAATCTTCAGGTATTACTGGTAGAGCAACTCCACAAAAGAAGAAATTATTTGGTTTATTTCAAACAACTTCAAATGTGAATGGTAATGGTGATGGTCAAAGTGATAATGCATCAATTTTATCAAAACCTGCAAGTACTGTTTATGATTCAATTTTTGAAGCTAATAAAAAACATGATGATAAATTAAGATCTTTACAAAATAAAAATAAATTAGCTTTACAAAAAATTGAAGTTGATTATGCATTAAAGATTAAAAAATTAAAATCATCAATTTCTGAAATTGAAGAAAGAATTTCTGAAAATGAATCAAAATCTCAAAAATCAATTGATGAGCTTAAAATTCAACATGCAGATAATTTGAAAAAATTTGAAAATGAACTTGAAGAAAGTAAAAAATCATTTTTTGAAGAAACTGAATTGAAAATCAAAGAAAAATCTAAAGAAATTGAAGATTTGAAAAAACAACAAGAATCTTCATCAAAAGATCTTGAAGAATTAGAAAAATTACAAGTTGAATCAAGTGAAAAATTACAAGTTTTCCAAGCTGATATTCAAAAATTAAAAAGTGAAATCAGAGCTGAAGATTCAAAATTAGACGAATTATCTAAAGAAAAAGATCTTAAGACTAAAGAATTAACTAAATTAAATGATGAAAAAGAATCATTGTTGGAAAAATTAAAAGAAGCTCAATTGAAGAATTCTAAATCAGGTGAAATTTTATCAAAGGAAAATGATGAGTCATTTCAATCCCAAATTGATTCATTAAATTCAGATATTGAAAAATTGACTATTGATTTAACAAAATCAATTAAAACAACCACTGATGTTACAGTTTCTAAAAATAAATTAGAATCAAATTTAACAACAAAGGAAATTGATGAATCAAAAGAACAATCAAATATTTCTAAATTAAATACATTAAAAGAAAGAGCTGAAACTACTGATAATCATCAAACTTCCAAAATTGCAGATGGTGAAAAAGAATTGAAAACTTTGAAAGAAGATCAAGTTAATGATTCTAAATCTGTTTCTAAAACTAGTGTTAAAGATGATTCAAAAACTTCAAATGATGCCGCTTTGAAAGAAAGAGAAGAATTACAAAAGAAAGTTTTAGAAGCAAGAGCTAAAAGAGAAGCTATTCAAAAAGAATTAGAAAATGTTAAGAATTCTGATTATGAATTTTTTGAAAGAGAAAGTATTGCAGAATTATAAGTGATTAATATCTATAAATTATGATTAGATTTAACTGTTAAGTTTGTGTTGTATTATTGTACTTTAAATATTAAGCTAGCATATTGTTTGTGTTTTTATATAGTGATTTTTTAAGAATAAATTAATTTGTATTGTATAACTCTATACATGGTTTAATGTAGATCTAACATAGTTACTGTCGTTTATATATGGCGCTTATCAGATGTAATTCAACTTGATTCATTATTATCTCATGATCCGTACTAGCTTTCTAATTTGCTCATAGCTCTATTCTCAAATATATGTATATGATAAAATGTGAGAACATTAATATATTGTTCTCGTTTTGACTACATGAGTATAAATATCAACGGAAATAACTATATTTTGAAAAGAACTTTGCAATATATATATTTGTCTAAACAGATAAAAACAACATAACAATTACAAAGTAATGTTATACTGTGCTAAATCTGTTCTGAGATCAGTTTGATGTAAGGGTACATCCAAACTCCAGTCTCATTGTCCCGTTGATCGATCGTTCTTACAATCAGATGTAAGGGTACATCTGAAATTTCTATAAACAAATTTTTGGTTAATTTTGATCCTGCAAAAGCAAATTGCATGAGCTATAATATAAATATAGTATGCAAAAATATAATTGCTAGTGTCACATAAAAGCATAATAGTTGATATATATCTTTGAGTTTCAATAGTCTTTATCTGTGATCCATTAGAGGAATTATCATGGTTTTCACATGATATTACCGGCCACATAGATTAATTTTTAGATTATATATCAATATGAGGTTATATATAATATAATTGATGATCCAATGAAGAGCTAAATAAGATACACGGACTTCTATTAGTTAGTGTTTTGCTTAGTAAACTTGATTGATGTTCTTTTCTTTACTTTAGTTTATGATTCTTGTAGTGCTTAATGTGTCACTTTCCTTAAATACCGATATTTCCTAAAATGGACATTTTTGAATGTTTTTTTTTAATTGTCAATTTGAAATAAGCGTAGATAAAAAAAAGTTGATCTCCTTTGTACTTTTGTATTATACTTGTTGAAAAATAAGTCAATCACAATTACAATTACAAAATGTCATTTTTCAGTAATTTCTCTAAGCAATTACAATCAGGATTAGAAGAAGGTTTAAAAGAAGCCCAAAAATATACAAATGATTTAACTCCAATTGCTAAAAGAACTGCAAGATTAGTTCAAGAAAAATTTGGTACAATTGAAGATATTAGTGAATTACCAGAAGAATATATTTTATTGGAAAAAAAAGTTGATGCTTTAAGAAACGCTTATAAGAAATTATTAACTATTACCACAACTTATGAAATTGAAAGTTATGATTATCCACCAAATATTAGTGAATCAGTTTCAGATTTATCTAAAACTATTAGTGAAAAATTTCAAGGTTTACAAAAAGCTTCAAATGTTTCAGAAGTGGAAAAAGTCTTGAATGAAGAAAGTTCAAATGAACCTCAATTACCAAAGACTTTAGCACATGAATTATCAAAAGCTTCTAAAAATGCACATTCATTATTAAAAAAATTTGATCAAGATAATTCATTATCAAAAGTTTTATTATTATTTTCTGAAACTGAATTAAAAATTGGTAATAGAAGAATTGAACAAGATCAATTAATTATAAATGAATTTAATTCTAAATTACAAGATATTTTAACTAAAAATTTCCAAGAAACTCAATTAAATAGAAAAAATGTTGAAAATGCAAGATTAAATTTTGATACCCTAAGATATGAATTAAAATTAAACCCAGCAAGACAAGAAGAATTACAGGAAAAATTAGATCAATCTGAAGATGATTTAGTTAATGCTACTTCTGTTGCGGTGCAATCAATGGAAAAATTAATTAAACCTGCAGAATCTGTTAATTTAATTGTATTATTTTCTAAAATTCAATTAGAATATTTTAAATCTGCTACAGCGGAATTAGAATCATTAGTTAAGAATTTAGAATCCATTCCAATTGAAGATGAAGATGATGAAGATGAAGATGAAACTGAAGCTAGTGAAGAAGCATCATAAGAAAGGTGGTATGATACCATTATAGCTACGAGTGTAAGTGTGTTTTTCTTTTGTTTATCCCAAATATTACCCAAATATTACGTTTTATTATTTTCTATATACAAATAGTAATTATTCCTCTTCTTCCTCATTATTTTCATTAAATTAAAAACACAGCACATAAATCAAAAGTACAAAACCCTCATTTCTTAATGGAATGATTCACAAAAAGATTCAGATTGATTAATTTCCATAATTGAAGCTAATCTAAAGAAAAACACTTCACCAAATGATAAACCTAAAATTATAGCGAAGAAATAAGGTATAATAAATGTCATTGCTGCCAACATTAATGCATAACCAAACATTGCACTTAAAAAGGCCAAAAGTAATCTTATAAAATCTCTATAGATTGAAGTTGGTGTTATATCAAGAAATTGTGCTAAAACTGATCTATTTTTCAAATGTTTTTGTGTATGTGATTCATTACTTTCTGTATCAACGGTATTACTACTTTCATTAATATCACTTTTATTAATAGTAGTTGTATGATTATGATTTTCACTTAGGTCAAATTTTTTTGGAGGTGTAAATACTTTTTGTTGTAAATAAGCACCAAGGAAAGTTAAACCTCTTGTTGCAAAAGCTGTAAAGAATAAGATACAAAATATACCAAAAGCACTAGCACCATTTGAAGCTTTTAAAGTTTGGAAAATAACTGGATAACCTGAATATTTTGTAGTTAAAAAGGTATTCATTGACATATCCATATCCATACCATCCATACTATCCATTCCACTCATTGAACTTGAAGTTGAAGAACTCATTGGCATTGACATTGACATTGAATGATGATCCATAGACATTGAAGCAGAAGCGGTAGAAGATGCCATATCCATAGACATTGAAGAAGAACCCATATCCATCATTGTGATTGTGTTGTGTTGTGTATTGTATTGTCTTTGATGATCTTGTGATCTAAATGTATATCAAAACATGACGAACTCGTATTGTTTTATATATTTCTACTTTCAAGGTGCCCTTTATTGAATGCACAGATCTATTAAAATCTCACAGCGGTTAAAATTGATTTTTATTCGAGATAATTTGCTCACTTTTTGAAAAAACTAAAAACTAAAAAAAATTTAAATGCTCGTTTCGCGGAAAAGTGAGCAGTATGATTATGTAATTAGATTCAGATGACATAATATTTACATAATCATTATTTTTCCAATAATTTTAGTTTTTTGTTTATTGTTGAATCGAAAATTGAAGATTGAAAAAATGAATTCGTATAAATTTAATTGATTTGTTTTGTTTTGATTTGATTAACCGCTGAGTTCAAAGTCACATGATGTCCTTGAAAGTGGTTAATTATGATCCAGAAGACAGTGGCAAAGGATCAGGAAATGGATCACATAGAGGGAAAGATCAAGTGAGTGTGGAGTGGGTGGTAAAAGTCATACAATGGACTTTGGATTGTCTGGGGTACATCGACACTAACATTGGTTTAGAAAAAACAACCAGCCTGTGCTAGATGTCGGAAACTACATAGGAAATGTTTGGTAGAAGATGAAGAGAAAGTATGTCAACGGTGTATCAAGGCTAAGGCCCAGTGTCGATGGGAAAATGGTGATGGTAATGGTGATGTGGGTGTTAATGGTGATGAATCCGAATCTGTTCATCAAAAGAGACAATTTGATGATGACAATAATGCTGACAATGCTGATAAATTATCCAAAAAGCAAAAAATAATCATGAAATTATCTAAAGATGAACATTTATATGCAAATGTCTTACAATCAAGTAGAGCAACTTCTCAATTCATTACTGCAACTCAACCTTTAGCTCCTATATTATCTCGTGATTCAGTATTAAGTCTTGATGGTGAAGTCTTGGGACTTTATTGTCCTTGGAGAAATGTTTATTTTGAACCAAGAGATAAAGATGAATATAAAATTGATAAAGAATTGAAATCTTATCTGAATAAAAAAGGTGCATTTATAATACCACAAATTTCAGAACAAAGACGATTGATTAAATTATTTTTAGATAATGTTTATCCATTATATCCAGTTGTTAATAGAAATATCTTGGAAAATTTATCAAATGAACCTTTATTATTAATAAATTCAATGATGCTTGCTGGTGTTAAATATGATCCTTTTTTACAAAATTATGATTATAGAATTAGAGCTGAAGAATTTAAATCAAGATGTAAATATTTACAAATGATTGAAACAAACAAAGTTACATTAATCCAATCTTATTTATTATTATCTATAAATGAAGAAGGTCCAGAAGGTGCAAACTTGGCAAGAGAATGTATCTCTAAGGCTATTTTATTAATTATGGAACTGGGAATACATAACTTGGCAGTTGCTGAACATTTTGATATGATGAAAACTGATAAATCTGATATTAAAACAATGTTTAGATTAAATTATGATAGAAATTTAATGGTTAGATTATTTTGGACTTCATATTGTTGTGATAGAATTGCTTCAGCAACAAGTTGTTCTGCAATGCTTTATAATATTGATGATTTAATAATTGAAGAACCTTTCTTGAAAAATTTTGATGATTTTGAAAACTATCAAATTTCTGATTATGAACTTTTTAAAAGATGGTATTCATTAATTTTATTATTTGAAAGAGTTATTAAAACTGTTTATAGACCTCCAGGGAGAAGAGCTCTTAATGATTCAAATTTAGAATTAGATTTATTAAATTGGGGGATAAGAAATTTGAATGCAACATTACCAATAGAATCAAAATTTATAAGATTTTTAAAAGTTTCTCATGCTTATTGCAATTTATTATATCTTCGTTGTAAAATTGGTTTATTAGATTTAATTGAATCAAATAATATTAATAAACCAGTTTTCCATTCAAATGAATCTCCATTATCAACTGCAGGAATGTATTATGTTTATAAATTTTCAAATGATATTATTGAATCTTTGAAATTTTCATTTAATAATGATTGTATTGAACATATTTTAAATGTTCATAGTACATTACATGTTTTAGTTTTAATTCATTTAGAAATTGAATCTAAAAGATTACAAACTTCATTAGATACCAATGGTCAATCAACAACAACAACAACATCATCCACTTCAACAACAGAAACACAAACTAAAACAACATTAACAAAAGATCAATTACATACTTTAAAAGAAAAAGAAAATCAATATAATCAATGTCTTGAAATATTAAAAAATTTTAAAAATAAATATTGGTTTGCTGCTGCTTCATTTAATCTTTTTGAAAAATTAAATTCAATTGAACCTCAACCAAAAGAAACTTTTGAAAATTTATTTAATAATCAACAAGATTTAAATCAAGCGGGTTCAATTTTAAATTCAAATTTATCTCAATGGTTTTAAAAGATTGAATTTGATATGATAATCAAATTAGCCCTTAACCTTACTATGCGGTGCGGGAAGAAAAATGCGGAACTACCGAATTGGGTATCCCGCCTGGCTCAGTACATTCACCATACAAAATCCAAAAATTGCGGAACTCTTCTGAATCGGTTAATTGAATTAGATGTAAATTTTTGAATTGTTGATGAGTTTTGAAATATATGGGGTACATTGAAAATATGGGTATTTAAACAATGCAATTTCTCCATAAAATTGAAGAAATATTTTTAAATGTATTCAATATCAACATAGGAATAATAACAATTAAGTGAATTTACAATATGTCAACAGCTACTACAACTTCAACTCCAACTTTAACTTTAAGACCAGATAATTTGAAAAGAATTGATTTATCAAATTTTGAAGCTAGACCTGGTAATGATTTTTCTTCTGCTTTTACTGCTTTTGATGAACCATTAGAAGGTGATCAAGCTGATTATTTACCTCAAAGATTTGCTGAATTGAAGCAAGAACTTGTTCAAAATCCTGAAAAAGTTGTTGAAAGTTGGAAAAGATTAAAATTGGTATTAGGTGATAAAATTAAATTGATTGAACAAGAAGGTTCAAATATTATTCCAGAAATTTCATTTAATGAAATTCAAAAATTAGATCCTGCAAAAAGACAAAATATTTTGGAAAAAGGTTGTGTTATTATTCGTAATGTTTTCCCAAAAGAAAAAGCACTTGAATTTAAAAAAGATGCTCAAGAATATATCAAGTTGAATCCTCAAACTAAAGGATATCCTGCATCAGATCCAATTGTTTATGAATTATATTGGTCAAAGTCTCAAGTTAATGCAAGATCAGATCCAAAAATGATGGAAACTATGAAATTTATTAATAATTTATGGCATACAAATGACCCAAATGTTGAAGTTTCATTAAATCATAATTTAAGTTATGCTGATAGATTTCGTATTAGAAATCCTGGTGATGATTCATTTACATTAGGTCCTCATGCTGATGGTGGATGTATTGAAAGATGGGAAGATGAAGAATATCGTAAATGTTATAAAGATGTTTTCAATGGTGATTGGGAAAATTATGATTCTTATGATGTTACTCATAGAACTAAAGCAAATATGAATATTTATCCTGTTGCTAATGCATGCAGTGTTTTCAGATCATTCCAAGGTTGGTTATCAATGTCCTCAGTTGGTCCAAGTGAAGGTACAATTTTATTAGCTCCTTTTATTAAAGAAATCACAAGTTATTTCTTATTAAAACCTTTTTTCGATGAATTTGATGAATTAGATTTACAATCATCAAAATTTCCAGGTTCTAAATTAGGTAAAAATCAAGAATTCAATGAAAAATCTCATCCAGATTTAAATTTATCTAAATTAATGACTTCAATTCCAAAAGTTCAACCAGGTGATGCTGTTTTCTGGCATTGTGATTTAATTCATGCAGTTGATCCAGTTCATAAAGGTGAATTAGATTCTTCTGTTATGTATATTCCAGCAGTTCCCCTATGTGATTTAAATACAAAATATTTAAAATTACAAAGAGAAGCATTGTTAAAAGGTTTAACAGGTCCTGATTTCCCTGGATTTCCTACTAGTGAAGCTGAAACCAATCATCAAAATAGAGCTGATTCTAAATTTGTTTATCAAGTTGGCGGTTTACAAGCTTTACAAGAATTAGGATTAGAACCAATCAAGTATGATGAGAATGATTCTCAAGGTGTTAAGGCAGTAATTGACAATTTTAATAAAGAATTGTTCTACAAGGTTTAAATCAACAACTTATATGTTTAACTAATTCATATATTTATATATAGTTTAAATTATTTATATATTTTATTTTTATAATTAGACTATTGTATTTGAATCTCTTTGAGCTCTTGGATCATCATCTGATATAGCATCCTCACCATAATTAGGATAAGTTGTATAGCCTAAACTACCACGAGTATAGAAAGTATCTCTATTATAAGCATTTAATGGTAAACCATCATGAACTTTGGTAATAAAATCAGGATTTGATAAGAAATATCTTCCAATACCAATTAAAGTTCTATCATTGATAGTAATTGTATCAAATAATCTTTTATAATCCGGTGTAGTTGAAGCAAATCCGCCTGTTCTTAAAACTATACCTTTCCAAATCAATAAAATCCAATCATTATTTGCATTGACATGATTATCAGTATCATTATCACCACTAACTCTAGGTTCAACAAGGGAGATATAAGCTAATTCATTACCTTTTCTTCTTCTTTTTTCTAATTCTGATACGACATATGAATAAGTTGGTATTATGTTTGGATCATCTTGTCCTCCCATTGACCCAAATGTACCCCAAGGTGATAATCTAACTGAAACTTTGGAAGATCCAACAGCTTCACAAACTGCATCCACAACTTCCAAGAGGAATCTTGATCTATTTTCTACAGAGCCACCATATTCGTCTTTTCTATTATTTGAAATTGGTTGTAAAAATTGATCAATTAAATAACCATTTGCAGCATGAACCTCAACAAAATCAAAACCAGCACCGTTAATAGCATTTTTAGCAGCTTTAACATATTGTTCAACATGTTGTTTTATTTCAGCTTTGGTCAAACCACGTTGTTTATTATTGAATTTCAAAGCTTTCTCTTTAGATGCGTCATCCATATAAATATCAGAAGCGCTAATATATGGTAATTTTTGAGTTGAAAGATATTCGGGATCAGCTTGTCTACCTAAATTCCATAATTGAGCATTGAATAAAGCACCTTTTGAATGAACAGAATCAACAATCTTTTTCCATGCTTTTGTCTGAGTGTCAGACCATAATCCTGGTACATTTGGATAACCACCAGCTTCCTCTGATATGAAAGTTGCTTCAGTTGTAAGTAATGAACCTTTATATTGAGCTCTTTGAGTATAATATTCTAATGATAAATCTGATGGGTCATGATCATTTACAGCACGATATCTTGTTAATGGAGCTAAGACTAATCTGGTTGATAATTCTTTGGTACCAACTTTAATTGGTTCGAATGCTTTTGTTTGGCCTAATGCTTGAGTTTCTTGTTCAGACATGATCACCTATAATTGTTGAATTTCAACGATATTGAAGTGTATGAAGATTTAGATGATATTATATTGGAAACATAATCTGGTTTAAGTACTTTTATTTTTGATTGCTAAAGTATTTAAATTTAAAATAGAAGTTAAGTTTAGTAGATATTTAGTTAAAGCTTAACTTAGTAATCGAGCTTATGTCCTTAATATTAGTAATGCTGCACAGCAACTGAACATTGATAAAGACCAAATGATTATACCATTATACCATAAGCCTTGATATATGGGTATTTCGGATATCATAAATTTGGCACGTTGCACTAAACTTTCGTATATTCAACACACTCTTACATATATACTATAATACTTGCAAAATACTTCAAATATTCATGATAAATAGTAAAAAATTCATACCCTCTGTCATCACTTTCCGTGTCACTGGAATGCAAGTTGTATCACGTGCGTCGGGATTTCCGTTTTGGGACGCGATGAGCAATTGTGACATGTGAAGAATTTCAAAATAAAGCACGAGTTCTTTGAAATTCAAAATCAAATTCAAAATCAAAATAAAACAAAGGCAAATTGAAAGCATTGAAATTGATACTAAGAATTTCAGTAAACTCGTGTTGAATATTGAAGATTATCTATCAAGAGAGACATAGAAGGATATCATGTCTGCTAATTCATCTTCCACTATTAAACCGCCAGATGAGGGATTAATACCTGAGCATCAAGTACTTGCCAATGATGGAACACAATCAAATACAGGTTCAAATAGTTCAAATGGTTCAAATACCCCACAAAGAAGATCATTCAGTCAAAGAAGATCAAATAGTTCTTCAAGTTCAATAACACCTTCAGGTTCGCCTTTATTTTATTCAAATAGTGCTTATAATAGTTCTGTGGAGTTTCCTACAGAGAAAATTTCATTATTAGAGTTATTAGATCCTTTATCAACAACAACAAATTCAATTTCTAAAAGATATAATAAAGTTAAACAAAAATCATTTAATAAATTACAAGATTTGAAAAATAATACTTCAAAAAAAAGTGAAAAATATATTAAAGAATTAAGAGATTTAGATCGTTTCAAAAAAAATTTATTAGATAAAGTTGGTAACTTAGATCAAAGATTATATAATGTTTTCTATGCTTCTGCAACTGAAAAGATTTTTTATTCCCTGGCAATTTATGCCATTTTTGCAGCTGGTTTTATAGTTGGTTTTGCACCAGAATATTTCCATATTTACTATACAGTATTATCTGCAATTTTATTACCAATTAGATTTTATGTTTATTATAAGAAGGCATATCATTATTTCCTTGCAGATTTATGTTATTATGTTAATATCTTATTATTATTATATATTTGGGTTTTCCCTTGGTCAAAACATTTATATATTTCATGTTTTGCATTTACATTTGGTACATTATCATGGGCAATTATTACATGGAGAAATTCATTAGTTTTACATTCAATTGATAAAACAACAAGTTCATTCATTCATATTACTCCACCAGTTGTTATGCTTGTTATAACTCATCATTTACCACAAGATTATAAATTGATTAGATTCCCAGGTGCAGCGGAATTAACACAATGGAATTTCATATCAGGTATCTTATGGACATCATTATATTATTTAATTTGGCAATCATTGTATCATTATTTCATCACAGTTAAAAGAGCTCAAAAGATTAAAGCTGGTAGAATTACATCATTTGAATGGTTAAGAAAATCATTTGGTAAAAATATTTTAGGGAAATTTGTAAATTCATTACCTGATCCATTTCCAGTTGTTGCATTTACATTAATTCAATACTTTTATCAATTATTAACAATGTCAATTTGTCCAATTTGGTTTGCATATAGACATTTA
Source organism: Hansenula ciferrii (assembly GCF_000313485.1). NCBI lineage: Eukaryota > Fungi > Ascomycota > Saccharomycetes > Phaffomycetales > Wickerhamomycetaceae > Hansenula > Hansenula ciferrii. Next base: position 112,490 of record NW_011887561.1, on the reverse strand, counting down.
GCTTCAAGTTTTATAACTTTTATCTTTCTTTGGGCAAGTTATAATGGTGCAACTTATTATGTTGATTATTATGGTAAAAGATTAGAAAAAGAAGTTGCAAGATTACAAAAAGAAATTGAAGAATTACAAACTAGTGAAAACGAAACATTTGAAGAAATTGAAGATGATAAAACTACACCAAGTACTTCAAATGCATCAAATTCTCCAAAAAATCAAGATGTGCCACTTAATAGTACAGCTGCATCAACTTCAGTTTTTAAACATCCTGCAATTTCTCAACCAAAGAAGATATAGAATTACTTTTTTTTTCTTAATTTCAGTTTTGGCTTATTTTTATTTCATTCCCTTGGATTATTATACATTTATATATTTATATTCATTTCTCAGATGGCGTTTTTTAAAGAACAATTAATAATTTATTACCTTTCATTATAATTTTGTATGGCTCTTACTAAGCATCTGCGCTGTGATTATGTAATTTTGGTGATTGAAAAAAGTTGGAAATTTTCATGAAAAAGATGTTGAAAAATGAAAAATTGAAAAATAACTAGTGTATGGTGAAAAAAAACATTGAAGATCTAATCAAGGGTAAAATAGAAAAAGGTATAAGGACTTATAATATGATTCCTTCATTCAAATCCTGTCTTTCGAAAAGATTAGGAAATAATATAAATTCAATACGAGCATTTTCAAATTCAACAATTTTCAATCAAAATCAATCAACAACACAATCAACTCAAGCAAGAAAAGAACAACATTTAAACTATTTAAGAAATTTTTATTCAGATGATTTATTAGAAAGTATTAAATTAGCAGAAACTGTTGTTTCACCAAAAGATTATTATGAAAAAAAACATAAAAAAGTTAAATTTGCACCACAATATTTAGATGATTTTGCAAAATTTGATTCATTTTGGGATCATGCACAAATTAAAGAACCTCATAAAGTTGATTGGAGAAAACCTTTACAAGTTGGTAATATGTCACCACCTCCAGGTTATCATCCACCAGCTGATGCATCTACAAGAAAAAATAAAAATAGTGAAATTGCTAAAGGATTAAGTATATTAACTGGATTATCAAAAGAATATATTGAAAAATTACATGTTCGTCCATTAATTATGAAGAGAGTTTCAAATCAAACTGCTAAAGGTAAAATTAGATCAAGTTTTGCCATTGTGATAGTTGGTGATAAAAATGGTATGGTTGGTGTAGGACAAGGTAAAGATAGAGCAGAAATGTCTGGTGCAGTACGTAAAGCTCATTGGAATGCAGTTAAAAATTTAACATATATTCCAAGATTTGAAGATCGTACAATTATTGGTGATATTGATCATAATTATCATGGTTGTAAATTACATTTAAGATCAGCACCTAAAGGTTTTGGATTAAGAGTTAATCATTATCTTTTTGAAATTTGTGAAATTGCAGGTATTAAAGATCTTAGTGCAAAAATTTATAAATCAAGAAATGGTATGAAAATTGCTAAAGGTATTGTGGAAGCATTAAGTTCACAAAAGACATTAGAAGAATTATCATTAAATCGTGGTAAAAAAGTTGTTGATTTACGTAAAACTTATTATTCATCATGATTCAAATGAAAAGTATGATGTTTGTATATAGTGGGAAACCAAAAACATGTATTTAAGATTAAATATTATGAAGCATATAATCTACATTGTATTTTAAATAAAAATTATAATCTTTATATTCCTTATCCGATATTAAACCAAAATCCATCATTAATATATAAGTTAAAAAAAAGAGTATTAAAAGTTGATATAGCTGATCAGGGTATCTATATAAGCAGCAGCATATCACATCAGCACATATACCATGAACATATACCAATTAATAAATACCAAGTGTAAAAAATGCAATTAAAGAAGTTTAATTATTCCTAAATATTTTCCCTATTGTACAAATATTCATATAAATAAAGACGTGATAACATCCAGTTTAGTTATCACATGAACAATCAGTTGAACATTCTGGCATTTTAGAAATCATAACTGGGATTTTTCTGTTACAAGTACAATCACAATCTCTTTCACTAAATTTAGCAACTGAAGATGAACTAAATAAACGAGCACCAATGACTTGCTTTGTGGCGATTGAAGTGTATTGTTTTGTGGAGGACTTTATGACTTGAGCGAACATTGTGATTATATGGGTATATTTGTTTTAAAGGTTGTTTTAAGTGGTTTTTGAACTAACTTTCTGTTGATCAATAATGATTCTAAATATTATAAAACTAAGAAAATACGCCTTCCATCCCAGTATTTATAAATATTTGAATCTCCTAATTTCTAATTTCAATAATTGTGTGTCAAATTCTCATCGCGTATACAAATTTATTAAAATTCACGTGATTTCGGGTGAAAAGTGTGAAGAAAAAGAAATTTTGGTGGAAAAAGAAAGATTCGCGAAAGGCGCTTTTAATCGGGGTTCGGGATTATGTAATCGCTGTTTTTAATTTTTCTTTTATATATACTCATTAGATCAAGATTTATAGTTAAGTATCAAGAAGATCTATTGGAAATTGAATTGGAAACCGTAATTTATATTAGATATACAGATAAAATATTATAATGAATCCACCACTCCCGAATGAACCAGTACCAACAAGAAAGATTAATCACAAAAAGAGTAAACTTCCCCGTTCAAAAGAATTAATTAAGAATACTAAGCAAGTTGACACAAATGATAATAAAGATACAATAAAAGAAGATAATGGAGTGATTGAAAAAGGGGAAGATGATGGATGGGAACATCATTTCGATAATCAAACACAAAGATTTTTCTTTTATAACACTAAAACAAAGATAAAACAATGGATAAATCCAAGAGTTACTTTAAATGATGAATGTAATCAAAATTTACCAACATTTGAACCACCAAAATTATCATTTGAGATTGAAGAAACCACTCCATATGAATTAGAATTGAAAAAATTGAAAAATGATTCCAATTTCCAAAAATTATCAACGTTTGAAAAATATAAACAAGTTGAATCATTGAAAAAGAAATTTGAAGATAATCAATTAGATGATCAAAGCAACTCTAATATAACATCAACTGAATTACAAAATGAACTGAAAGATATAAAACCTTTTAAAGATGATGTTAATTTTAATGATTATGGTTCAAAAAGTTTATATTCACAAGAATTGAACCAGTCTATACATACATTAAATAACCAAAATTCCAAAAAGACCAATAAGAATCAAAATAAAGTATCAAAACAACAAATTAAACAATTTAAAATCCAAAAAAATTTGAAAAAACAAGATAAATTGAAAAAATGGTTAGCTGAATAACCAGCTTTTTTCATATATTTCATCATTTCAATTCTTGAATTTTTAAATTATCAAATTGATTATTTAGAACTGGTTTAAATTTAATCAAAATTAATTCATTGATAATTTCTAAAACTTTATTAATTTGTTCTAATAATAAATAATCAACTTCAGGGTTTATCTTAGTATATTCTAATAAATTCTTCAATTTTTCTCCATACCCCCTTGGAACAATTTCTAAACCACCAAATGAAATCAAATCATTAATTAAAACAATTGAACTTCTCAACATTATAACATCTTTTTCAAATTCCAAAATCCCAATTGAACAATCTAATGCATCTTTAATGAAAGAATCCAATCCAATAGCATTAGTTCTTAAAGATTGACCAATAATAGACATTGAAGACATTCTAATTCTATTATCTTGATTGAAATCTCGAATAATTTGTAAATTTGTTGATATAACATTATTTGCCAAATGACCCATAAACAATTCACCTGATTTTTCAATAAATTTAATTAAAACTTCACCAATTTTTAATCGATCATCTAATTTTTCCTCAGAATTATTATAAAATTTTAATAAAAACTCTAAGGTCCCCTCTTGGTCAAATTCAATTAATTCATTTAATGATCTTATAACGTTTAAATAAATAAATGGTTCTTGATCTTGTAATTGAACTATATGTAATTCTAAAACAAAATCTAAAGTCAATACTGATGATTTTTTGATGATTAATTGTCTTAATAAATAAAGCCCATGGGCTCTTATAGGAGTTAATGGATCATTGATACTAGTTATAGCTTTTTCTAAAAGTTCTTTATCTTTGCTGAGTTCATCATTGATTGGTGTAGATTTATGATCAGTTTTTAGGAAAAACTCAATTCTTTTATGTAATGCAATACATTGTTTATCATCTGAAAATTTGGTTAAAATTTTTGAAATTTTCTCTAGCGTTGTTTTATGTTTAAATAATTCTGATTCATTAGTTTCTGATAATATAGCTGATAATAATTCTAATAAGACACCTATACCACCACCAGAACTTGATACTTGATCATCATTTTCATCTTCATCATCAGAATCAACTTCACCATTTTCTTCAAGATTATCATTTGTTTCAATTTCTAATGCATCTTTACCTAAAGACTTGGAAACCAATAATTTTTCAATGACAATTAATAAGTCTTCAGGTTTATCCATTAAAGAATCTTTAAAATTGTCATTAATTTTCTCTAAAAATTTCAAATCAATTAATATTAAAAATGGATTTTCATCATTTAATGTTGTTACTGTGGTGGTTTGTTTTGTTATCCATCTATTCAAAACAATTAAAAATTGTTTCCTTATTATATCATTATCTAAATTTTTCAAAATTGAAACTATTGAATTTAATCCAACATCTAAATCATCAAAAATTTCTTCACTTGATATAGTTTCTAAATCATTAGTTTTAACAATTTTGGATAATTTATTTTCTAAAATTGTTTGAAATTCCCAATTTTCTCCAGAGGTTTTAGCCAAATTTAATATAATATTTTCCAAAAATTCATTATTTGAAGTTATTGTAAAGAATGAAGTTAATAAATTTTCTAAAATTGAAGCAAAATCATGATTCTTCTTCCTTAGGTATAAATAATAAGCCCATAAATTTAATATAATTTGTGAATATAATTCATTCAGAAATTCTGGTGTTGTTTCTTTTGTTAATGAAATTAATACATTTATAACATCATTTAACTGTTTTGCATCAACTATAGTATCACCATTATGGAAATTGGTTGTTATTGGATTCAGTAACTTCCAAATTCTTTTAAATAGAAAATCTTGAATAATTTTTTTGTTCTTAAAATATAATATTCTTATAAAATTGACAATAACTGACAACATAATTGGTCTATTAACAAATACTAAAATTTCATAAATTTGATCAAATAATTTATTGAAATATATCACACTTGATAAATTTTTAGGTTTTGACATTAAAATTCTATTAACGTTATTAAATTTATCAATATTAATTTCTTCATCATCTCTTATCCCCACTATGAAATCAATTAAAGTTATAACACCATTTGAACGATTTATTGTTAAATTTGTTAGTCTTTCACTTATAAATGACTGATATTTAGGATTTGTAGTGGTTTGTAATAAAATGGTATAGATACTAAACAAATTATATGTATCACTTTTCAATTCAAATTTATTGAAAACATTAATCAAATTTGAATCATGATCTAATATCAATGTAATTAAGCCAGTAAATATATCAGTTAATCCACTACCTTTAAGTAATAACTCTTTAACATCCCCACCTTTATCGAAAATAGTTTCCAGCTGTTTAATTATATACAAGAGTAATTCATTTGAATTTGGAATTTTTTGATATGAAAATTTCTTGGTTTTTTTGTTGAAATTTTTCAACCTTCTTTGTTCTAAAGGTATACCAATTCCTTTCGGTAAACAAGAATAAACACCTTGTATAATTATTATATTTAATAATTCATTAAAATATTTCATATCATGTAATGAAATTGTAATTAAATGAGATTTCTCCGGATCGTTTGACTTTCTGTTTGATTCCATTTGAATTAAAGAATGATTTTGAATTTGAATTAAATATTGGAAACATTTATCCATTACAATTTGTAATTTTACTAATCTATTGGTTTCTTCTTGATTTCCATCTTGATCAATTTTATCATATAGTTGTGTTAAAGCATCATTAGAATCATTTTCATCAATTTCTATGAATTGTGATAGACTTTGGAATAATAAATCTAGCTTAGTTTCTCTTGTAAATTGTGGAACATTTATACCTTTAGGTGGCATCTTAACCTAGATCAGCCTAATATAACCAAAGAAAGCCAGAAAAAACAGAATAACAAAACCAAAAAGCACCACAGATCACCGAAATACCAAGTATTAACACGACTGCCAATTCAACCAACAACAACCTTCAAAAGCAGTCACTCAAAAAACCTCTTAAATTGTACTTTCTTCTTAGATTCGTAACATCTTTGTTTATGTTTTCATGATGGCGTTTAAAATCGATGAGCTTTAAATATTCGCGAACATTTAGAAAAAAAAATTAAATTTAAATATCAAAATTGAAAAAAGTATGAAAAGAACCAAAAAATTCATTGTAATTTGAGTTTTCTATTCAAACTTTTGACTTTTTAGAATGGTTCAACAAAAGCTCACACAAGAGGAATACGACGTGATAATCGATCTTGCGAGACATGGGGATCTAGACGATTTAAAAGAAATTTTTGAAGAATTAGATGGTGATTTATTACTAGAGATTAAAGATGAACATACATTAACAAATCCAATCCACATGGCTTGTGGGAATGGTCATTTAGAAGTTGTTAAATACTTATTATCCAAAATATCTAAAGATCAAGCTACAAAGCTTATAAACTCACAAAATAATGAAGGTAATACTTGTTTGCATTGGGCTTCATTAAATGGTTACTTGGATATTGTTAAATTATTATGTGATGAATATGAAGCAGATGCTTTTATTAAAAATAAATTTCAACATGATCCAATTTTTGAAGCTGAAAATAATAATAAAGATGAAGTAGAAACTTATTTCTTGAAAAAATATGATGTCGAACCAATTGCTGATGAAGAAGGTAATGTTAATATTAATATTAATAATGAAAGTGATGTTAAAATTAAACCTGGTGAAGAAATCGAACAAATTTCTAAAGAAAAATTAGCATCATTACAATCAAATGAAGAGTTTATAGAGGAAAGAACAAAGAATTTGAGTTTATAAGTGTGTTTTTGAATAAATAATTAGATGTTATACTACTTTATCCAAATTAGGAAATTCTGGCATTTTTACCCGCAAGTATATTTCGTAAAAATGGCGTAAAGCCACAAAACCGGAAATTCATGATTTTTTCGTTTTGTATTTTCGCGCATTTTGTTTTTTTGCGAGTTTTAATTTTTGGTGGAAAAAAAAATGGCAAATTTAAAAAAAAAATGTGAGTAAATCAACAAAAATTAATAACACAAGACAAAAAGATATAGATAGATAAGACTAATTTATAAGATCATGTCTGTTGAAGAAACAAATGTCGATTTAGGGTTTGATCCAACCTTGAAAAAGAAGAAGAAGAAGTCAACTAAAACGGTTGAAGAATCCAATGAAGCTACTCCAGAAGTTGATGATGTTTTATCAGGTTTGAAGAAGAAGAAGAAGAAATCAAAAGATTCAAAATCAACTCCAGATGCTGATGAAATAAATACTGATGATGTTACAGATTCATTAGGTGAATTGAAATTGAAAAAAAAGAAGAAGAAGAGTAGTACGCCAGTTCCTGATGATGATTTTGATAAACAATTGGAAAAATTAGGTTTAGATGAAACAAATACAACAAATACAAATACAGCAGAAACTATAACAGATGATGATGTTAATGCTCAACAATCTAAATATGGTTTACCTTATGATGGATTATTATCAAGATTTTTCCAAATTTTAAAGAAAAACAATCCAGAATTAGCTGGTGAAAGATCAGGTACAAAATTCAAAATCCCTCCACCAGTTTGTCAAAGAGAAGGTAATAAAAAAACTGCATTTGCCAATGTTCAAGAAATTAGTGAAAAACTGCAAAGATCTCCTGAACATTTGATTTCATATTTATTTGCGGAATTAGGTACTTCAGGTTCTGTTGATGGTCAAAAAAGATTAATTATTAAAGGTCGTTTCCAACCAAAACAATTGGAAAATGTTTTGAGAAGATATATTATTGAATATGTTACATGTAAAACATGTAAATCTATCAACACACAATTGAAAAAGGAAAGTTCAAACAGATTGTTTTTCTTGGTTTGTAATAGTTGTGGTTCAACAAGATCTGTTAGTTCAATTAAAACTGGTTTCAGTGCTCAAATTGGTAAGAGAAAGAAGATGTAATAGGGTTTTCTCCTTCATATATCAAAAACTTATGGCTACATTCAAGTTATTATAAATTAAATTTTATTTGCAATTAAATATAAAAATTAATGACCTTTTTATTATAGATAATATCCCAATTTGTAAGTACCCAATCAACATCCAATGTCTTCCTATAGTAGTAATAATAATAGTTTAATAGCACAATAAATATTATAAAGAAATCTCTATATTTTAATATTTTCTAAAACTTTTCTTAATGGTAAACACCAAGTTGATACACCATCATTTGATAGAATAAATTTAATTAATTCATTTTTAACTTGTTCTTTATTAGAATAATTTTGTAAATTTTTATAGATAATCAATTTATATTGTTCATTATTAATACCCTTTTGAAAATTATCCAATATTCTCTTAGAATAATGATTAAATTCACGTTCTGGTAATGAATTTGGTAACTTTATAATTTTTTCCACTAATTTTAGTAATTCTTCATCTGATATAGATTCAGTAGTAGGTTGATCAGTGGTTGTTTCACCAGTTTCATTGGATTCATGAGTTTTGAAAGATGGTGGTTTTAAAGAAGTTGGAGGTTTGGGTATTGAACCATCAAGATTTGTTGTAATGGTATTATTTAATTGTGACACCAACCTTCTTCTCGATTTTAATGATGTTGAACTTGAGTTTTTTGAAGAATAATCCAAAATTGGACAGTCATTATACCCTTTGATCTGGGACTCTTGAACGTTTTGATAACTGGTCATCACTACCTTAGTCAATAACCTTTTTTATTAACCAATAGTTCACAAAAAGATGAAACGTATACTATAATTTTTTCCCAATTTCTGTTTTTGTATAATTCAGAGATTCCAAAACACGGTTCGCGAAACACAAATGGTGATGAACCTGTCAAACAAATAAACAATTCAAATGACAATTATCTCTATAATCTAACGATTTTTTTACAATTGCAATGTCATATTCGAATTCCTCGTGTTTAGAAATACCCCTTTTATATTTATCCGATTCGTGATTGAACTTCTAAGGCTCTAGAAAGAACATCTTCAATACTTGGACGTTCTTCAGGATCAATCACTATACACATCTTGATCAAACTTTTCAATTCATCTGAATATAAATCACCCTTTTTAGGGAAATTTAAGGTACCATTACTTATTGCTAATGTAATACTTGCACCATTTTCATTTTCTTCATATTCAAATGGTGAACATCCATATAATAATGCATATAATGTACATCCAAGTGACCAAATATCAATTTTTTCATCAATTTTGGAACCCGTTTTCACATCAAGTAATTCAGGTGCTCTATATGGTAATGTACAATGTTCAGCAGCTAACTCTTGAATAGCAATAGCTGCACTTCTTGTTTTAGCCTTAACTCTAGCTTTTGAACAACTACCTAAATCAACAAGTACTGGTAATCCATCTTTTGATAACATGACATTTGATGGTTTTATATCCTTATGAGCATATGCTATTGTAGAAGTTAGCTCTGTAGCATCATTAAATTCATCATCGTCTTCGTCATTCCCTTGGTTATTCCCACTATTAACTAAACCAGGTAATGTATCAATTTCAGATTCACCATCATCATCATCATTGTCCAGTAATAAATTATCTTGTTCATCTCCTTCATCAATATTATTTGAGTCCAAATCTGTTAAAGTTGGATGTTTATTAACACTAATATGATGTCTATGCATATTTTGTAAACCTCTACAAATTCCAATGAATATCCTTATAACTTCAACTTCATCCATCTTTGTATCATTAATAACATTAGAATTTATTATATCTTGTAATGAGCTTTCGAAAAATGGTAAAAGAATATAAACTGTTTTGGATCCATCATCTTCTTGAATAATATTTGAATCTATTGCTCTAATGATATAAGGAGAATGGAATTCTTTATAATTTTCAACTTCAGTCATGGCAATCTTGACACTTTCAGCACCAAAGGGACATCTGATCTTCTTCAAGGCATAATGAGCACCATTTGATGCCTCGACGAGGTAAACGTATGAAAACCCACCTTCTCCTAATAGTTTAAGAATCTTGAATTTTGATTTATTTATTCTAAGCTCTGGTTGGGAACTAAAACAGGGGAAACAATCCAATAAAAACGACATAAGATAAAGTGGGTGTGTAAAATCCAGCTGTGACAAAAGAACCTTAATCTATCTTGACCAATTGTAGTTGAAATCGTGGTTTAATATTGTTCAATTGTTGTTCGTTGTTTGATTAAAATCCACGGAATTTTGTGTCTTTTTATATTTTGACAGATTTTTTGATTCCAATTAAAAATGAAAAAAAGTCAGGAAGAAAAAAAAAAGACATAGGCAAAAAAATCAATTAAACATCAACAAAACAAAGAACAAACAATCAACAAAAAGTATCAATCAACCAATAAAGATCAAGATACAAAAGAGAGAATGTCCATCCAAACAATCAACCAGAACAAGGATTTGAAAGGGCTCTCGCTCATAGCAGCACACTCACACATCTCAGGTTTAGGTCTTGATGATAATTTACAACCAAGAGATCAATCAAGTCAAGGTATGGTTGGTCAATTCAAGGCAAGAAAAGCTGCTGGTGTGATTTTGAAAATGGTGGAAAATGGTACCATTGCAGGTCGTGCTGTTTTGGTTGCTGGTCCTCCTTCCACAGGTAAAACTGCTATTGCTATGGGTCTTTCACAATCATTAGGTAAAGATGTTCCATTTACTGCAATTGCAGGTTCAGAAATTTTCTCATTAGAATTAAGTAAAACTGAAGCTTTAACCCAGGCTTTTAGAAAATCTATTGGTGTTAAAATTAAAGAAGAAACTGAATTGATTGAAGGTGAAGTTGTTGAAATTCAAATTGATAGATCTATAACTGGTGGTCATAAACAAGGTAAATTAACAATTAAAACTACAGATATGGAAACTATTTATGAATTAGGTAATAAGATGATTGATGGATTAACTTCTGAAAAAGTTTTAGCTGGTGATGTTATTTCTATTGATAAATCTTCAGGTAAAATCACTAAATTGGGGAGATCTTTTACAAGATCAAGAGATTATGATGCAATGGGTCCTGATACAAAATTTGTTCAATGTCCTGAAGGTGAATTACAATCACGTAAAACCGTTGTTCATACAGTTTCATTACATGAAATTGATGTTATAAATTCAAGATCTCAAGGATTTTTAGCTTTATTTAGTGGTGATACAGGTGAAATTAGATCTGAAGTTAGAGATCAAATTAATACAAAAGTTGCAGAATGGAAAGAAGAAGGTAAAGCTGAAATTGTTCCAGGTGTATTATTCATTGATGAAGTCCATATGTTGGATATAGAATCTTTTTCATTTATTAATAGAGCTTTAGAAGATGAATTTTCTCCAATTGTTATAATGGCAACTAATAGAGGTGTTACAAAGACCAGAGGTACAAACTATAAATCTCCTCATGGTTTACCATTAGATTTATTAGATAGATCGATTATTATTCAAACTTCAAATTATAATGAATCAGAAATTAAACAAATTTTATCAATTAGAGCTCAAGAAGAAGAAGTTGAATTACAATCTGATGCATTAAATCTTTTAACTAAAATTGGCCAAGAAACAAGTTTACGTTATGCATCAAATTTAATCTCAGTTTCAAATCAATTAGCTTTGAAAAGAAGAAGTGAAGTTGTGGAATTACAAGATATTAATAGAAGTTATATATTATTTTTAGATTCTGCAAGATCTGTTTCATATTTACAAGAATTTTCTGATCAATATATTGATGATTCTGGTAATGTTAACATTGGTGGTCAAAAATCACAAACTGAAACTCAACAATCACAACAACCACAAGAAGCAACCACTACAAATAATGGTGATGCTATGGACACCAGTAATTAGATTCTTAATTAGAAACACAGAAAAGTTTAGTTTTTAGTTTATTCTTAGTTTATTCTGCTGTTTACAATTTATTCAAGATTATTATTTTATAACTAATCTAAAACTTCTTCTTTTGATATGTATTTTTATTGTATACTTTTTATGAAATAAATTAAAAATTTCAAATTTAATTTTTTATATATATAAACTGATAAGATTTTATTAAGATTAACCAGAACCTTTAGTATTTAAAATCAATGCAATAATCATTCCATATAAACCTAAAACTTCAGCAAAAATTAAAATCAAAACAATACCAACAAATAATCTTGGTTGATGCATATATTTTCGTACACCTTCATCACCAACAATTCCAATTGCATAACCACTTGATAAACATGCAAATCCGACAGCTAATCCACAAGCTAAATGCATAAACCCATTAAATAAAGTATATTCTTCAGTTGGTGATAACCCACCTGCAATTAAAACAGAAACAACTAAACCATAAACTGATAAAATACCACTCATAACAACAGGTATTAAAGATTTCATAATTAATTCTGGTTTAAAAGTACCAATACCTGAGATACCGATACCTGATTTAGCAGTACCAATAGCAGCACCTGCACAACTTAAGATCATAGCAGCGGCACATCTAAAGGCCCCAGTTAGTATATTATCTTTAGATAGATAAACATTGTAATCAAACTCACCCTGCAAATCCAAAAAAAGGAGCAAAATTTGGAGCAAATTCGTTTGCAACTTCAGACCTGATTGAAATATGTTAGTCTGAATTCCTCATATATCATCCCATATCAATAATCACATACATTTTCAAATCCAATTGATTAATTGAAGTTATCAAATTATAATTCTCTTATTAGTTCTTTAAATTTAAATGGTTGTATTTCATTTAAACGTACTCAAATCCAAAAATCATTCGCGAATATGATTATGTAATAATAATTTATTATTTACCCGGATTTGTATATTTTATTTCCGATTCGCGAATCTCTTTGTTTACATTTTAATTTTAATTGTTTATATTTCAAAGAAGTTTTGACACTTTTGAACAATTTTTGAACAATCTTTGAACAATCTTTGAACAATCTTTTGATTGATAAGTTCATTGTCTGGCTGTTGTTTGGTATTGTTGTTGGTGATGTCCTCTGGTAACCATGGGAAGATCAATCTGAGCTTGAAAGACGTGAAGCATCTGCAGGTCCAATTCTCCAAAGCTGCTACTGATAAATTAAATTTATATCTTCCAACTGCTGATGAGAGTGATCCTTTGAAAGGAAGAGTCTCATCTTTGGTGAATGATTTCATATATGAGATATTTGAAGCTTCAAAAGATTCTTTGGATATTGATGAATTGAAAGAAGGTGAACAAAATACATTAAGATCTCTTTTAGAAAATCCAACAAATGAAGTTGAACCTTTTGATTTTTCTTTACAAGACCAGGTTCGTAAAGCTTATCAAGAAGTTGAAAGAGAAACAATTAAATTAACCAAAATGAGAAGAGAAAAACCTTTAGAAATTAAACAAAATTATGAAGATTCATTTAATCAATCGTTATCAAAAATTGATTCATTACAAAAAGAATTACATGAATTACAAAACGGGGGTGATGATGATAATGATAATAATGAACAAGATGAACTAGATGAACATGAAAAGTTATACAATGAAGGTGTCAAACTTCGTTTGAGTGATCTTATAGCAGATTATGAAGAATCATTAGGTGATTTGAAAACAGTTAAAGACGTATGTATATTTTATTATCAGCTGTTTTGCTTCTGCTTTTTATACTAACTTTTCCTTTAAAGCAATTACCAAAAGAAAGAAATGAAATTGAAAAAATTAATCATATTATAAATTTTTTGAAGAATGGTGATTAATTTTGGTGAGAGATAGTAATACACTAAAGGATTTGAATAAAGGTTCAATTGGAGTTATCCATGAGAGACTATATGATGACCACTTATTATTGACTAGTTCATGAATTGAAGCTCCAGAGAATCAGTTATAATTTAAGCTCACCACTCTGAGAGAATAGGTATCCGGATTCTGCAATAATGTCTAATTATAAGCCTAGAGGGAAACAAAAAGGTGGTTTTCACAATCAATAATTGGAACAGTAGGAATATCATCAATGAATGACTGCAACTGAACTGTCACTTATAAGATATTTACTAGATCATGATTTGGGAAGATCAAAACCAATCGTGGAGTAAATGCCACCACATAAACAGAAGATTATTGAATTTTTTTAACACTCTTTGCCTCTTTCTCCCAAATAATTCAATTTAAATACACAATCCATTCTCCATTACTTCTTATGATACTTTTATTTCTTATAATTGAAGATTTCTGATCTCATTGTTTTGATATAAATTTTTATATAGTAGATCAAAAATCTCGCTTTTAAAAAAATCTGAAAAACATCAACAAAAAACACGCCAAATTTTATCAGCATTAAACGATTTCAATTAGATCCAATTGAAACCAAAAACTACAAAAGGGAATATCATGAGTTCCAACTTGGCCATTCTTCGTCAATACTTCCCAATCGGTGGTGATTATCCACCAGCATTAACAATTGGTCTAACAATCTTCTTACCGTTCTTATACATTTTGAATTTTTTCATCAATATTAATGATTTCATTTCTCTTTCACCAAGTGATTTATTTAAATTAGATTGTGAGTGCCATGAACCTTATACTATTGATTATTGATACTAACATGTGTTAAATTAGTGAACAGAGTCTCATTATACCCATTGGGTCATCTTTCTATTTTCCATGTTTTGATGAATGTTCTTGCCTTGATAACTCCATTATCACAATTTGAAAGAAGACATGGGACAGTTTACACCGGTGTGATATTAAATTGTATGTCTTTTTGATCTTTTAACTCTTGTTGGAAATTGATACTAACTGGTGATGTTTTCATAGTGCTCGCTGTTGCTACCGCTTTGCCATATTCATTTTTAGGTGTTTTATTATTTCCAAATACAAAAGTTTTAGGCGCTAGGTATGTGTTTTTAAATCTGATTCAAGATGAAATATACTAACAATTCATGAATTTATAGTGCTTGGGCTTTTTCATTTGCTGGTTATTTTGCATATAAGGAAAGTCTTATTAAACCAACTTTCCAAATCACTCCAACTTATTCATTACCAACAATTTTCACTCCTTTTGGTCCATTAATCTTAATTTCAATTATCTTACCAGGTTCAAGTTTCTTTGGTCATTTATTTGGTTTAATTGCAGGTTATGCCCTTGCTTTTGGTTATTTAGGTAAACTTGCACCACCTTCCAAAGTTATTGAATGGATTGAAACAAAATTAGATGGATTAATTAATCTTATCCCATCAATTTTCATATATTATAGAGAAGTTGAAGCTAAAAATTTAAGAGAAAATACTGATTATGTTTCTCTGTTGGGTCAATCTGAAAGTATCTTACCAACTACAAACCCAAATGTTACATCGACTACTACACCAGCTACATCTAATCCTACTTTCCAAGGTCAAGGTCATGTCTTAGGTGCTTAAAACATTTCAATAGAAGCTAGAATTCAACTATAATAGTGTATATTAGTCAAAAAGATCATATCATAAAGTAAAACATATATTTATATCTTCAACTTGTACTATTTGAATAACATATATTTAAAAAAAGCTAAAAAAAATCCCAATAATTCTTCCCTGTTGTTGTTTCTGTTCCTAAAATAAAATAAAATAAAAAAATCAATCTTTAAACGATATAAAAATTACAAGTTGACATGCTTCATAAAGCATAATAATAAAAAGGTAATCATACACCTTTAATCTAATTAGATCAAATCATCGAGATTCAATATTAAAGAAGAAAATTAATCTAAATTAATATTTTCAAGACCTAATTTGATGTTCTTTGGTGAACGTTTTTCTGATGAAAAATCTGATTCAAATTTAACATTTTTTGGACGACGTTGTTTGAAATCATGATGTTTAAAATGTTTGAACTCTTTTGAATCTTCTTTACTCAATTCATCTTCATTATCATCTTTGAAATGATGTGGTTTTTTTGGACCTGAATGATGTGGTCTTGGACCTAAGTGTTCTGGGTTACCACCTGTGAAGAAGTCAAAAATCATAGCTAATAATGGTTTTGGTCCTCTTTCATGGTGGTTTGGTCTTCTTTCATGATCCTCTGGGTTTCCTTCATGATGTTTTGGTCTTCTTTCATGATGGTTTGGTTTTCCTTCATGATGTTTCTTGAAGCCAACGTCTTTATGATCTTTCCCAATTCTACCTTTACCATTACATTTAGCTTTTTTGTGTTTAAAATTGCGGTGTCTTGGTTTAAATTCTTCTTCTTCATCACTTTCTTCAACTTCTTCTAATTTTAATTCCTCAACTTTTTTATCACCAGTAGTTTTTTCGATTAATTTTTGACCAAATTGCAAGAAATCAGTCTTTAATTGTTCTAATTCATTAATCAATTTGTTGATTTGTTCAGATGAAAGATTAACTTCTGGAATGGTTAATGGGACTTGTTCTTCATTTCTTTTGGAAAATTTATTTTTAGAAGCCTTGATAAATTCTTTTAATTGTTCTTCATCTGCATAAGTTTGACCTTCTTTAATTTCCTTTTCTTCATTCAATAATTCTTTTAAAGCTTTGATTTCACCATCAATTTTCTTGAATGTAGATTTAATTGATGATTTTAAACTATGTTGTAACATATAAGCATCATAACCCCAATTTGAACCATCACCTTCAGATAATTGTTTAACAAATTCTTCTTTATCATCTTCATGATGTTCTGGACGACCATTGTCAATAGAAGAAGCATTTTGATATAATTCTTTTGGAATCTTACCAATATAACCAGTATCACCAAATCCACCTAAGAAATAAGCTTCATCAACCATAAATTTAACAAAATGTGATGAATGAATTGGATTACCTGGTAACCACCAAGCAGCATCTTTATGACGTTTTAAGAAACATTTTTGTAATTCATCAACTTCTTCTTCTTTAACAGTTTCAAATTTACCTCTCAAATTGATTCTTGGAGATCCAGCAACTGAATGAGGTCTACTACCAGGATATCTTGGATCAACTTGTTCATGTGGTGCGTGATCACCAACTCTAACGGTCAATGAATATGGGGAACCACCTTTAACATTTCTGAAAGAAGTAGCCATATCAATAGCTAAGATAACTGGATTACCATCACCACAATCGGTATAGTATTCAACAAAAGAAGCAGGTAAACCTTTATCGTCACCTTCTTGATAAACAGTGTTGATGTTTGCTAAAGATTCTCTTTGAATCAAAGTTCTAGCGTTAACCGCAGCATCTTCCACAGTAGGACGTTTCCAGACTTGAATAGCATCAGCAGCGACCAATACGGAAGCCAAGGCTGTTAAGACAGATAACTTCATGATATTGTAGTTAACAATCTGTTGATAATCTGTTGATGTTTAATGGAAAAGTTCAAGAGTTGTAATATTTGAGATTTTTTTAAATCTATAAAGGAGAACTTCATAGAACCACTTTTTTTCAAAACACCCCGATATGGAATCAAACTTTTAATGGAGGCTTATACACCAAAACCACAGGCATAAAAAAATACAAATGCATACTGCTAGGAAGTGTTAAGCCTCTTCTGGTCCAAGGTCCAAGTTACCAGTTAAAAGATAATAGTTAAGGCTCCTTTGTTGGCCTGTTCTCTGTGTATTTCAATGTTTTCATTAGTATATAAATGCTAAGGATATTTATTACCGATAGAATACGTGACATTGAAATTCAGCTGAAGTCAGAGATTTGGTCCATTAATTTTTGATTATGGAGTGGTGACATATTGAAAGATGGCTCATGGAGGATATTGATTCATTATAGGCTATTTTTTTGGATATTAGAGACTAGTATTCTCTGTGTGAAACTTGAGATGTACAATCAAGTGAGATTTGATAAGAATAATATCCATAAATCATAGCTACCATTGAATCTTTCCAGTGTGTTTAAACTTTACACTGCAGTGTACAGATTATATGTTCTTTCGTTACAACTTGGATGCCCATTAATCAAGGCTAAGTCAGCTCCGTTGGTATTAATTACACGCATATATCAAATAGATCTTGAATCATTGCAACAAAAATATGGATTTTAACAAATGAGGCTTAGGTTTGGGTTTGATCTATGAGTGCATGGGCATAGTGGCATACTTATTAATTTACTCAAAACCTTGCTTAGGTTTCTTCACTTATATTACAACTTACCAGCGGGCGTGTGTTTGATGAATTACAGTCTGGTGAAATACTGAACCATGATATGTAAAATTCGACATACTGAAAGCTATATAAGTTATCTACTGAATTCCCCTTAGTGTCAGTATTTATACTTCAAAATTATTAATTAGCTATACATACACAAGGTACTTTGTAGTTAAAATAATTGTCTGTGTATGACTCCTGATAATTAATTATATCATGATATATCTTGAATCAGAGTGGTACGCCCATCACATATATTTAAGACTTGATCATAGGGCTCTTGCTAAAAGTAAACGGATATTCGATCATGTTGAACCTACTGAATCTGAACCATCATGAGTAGTACTTAAGTCTTATACCTTGTACCTTATATCTTAATCTTATATCCTGTTATAAATTAATCTTATGTGACGTCATTGATTTGTGTGATATTATGTAATGGCTTATATAATATTATGATTTTTGAATCATAAATTTTAATAGAACAAAGCTAATATTTTCATAAATAAATCACAAATTGGGTATATTTTAAGTCTCTAATATCTTTAAATACTTTTATTTAAGTTAAATTCCAAAAAAAAATATTGTTTAATTTAATCAAATTTCAGAAAAAAAATTAACTGCATCCAAAATTTTTTGGTTACCTTTGAATGAAATATTTAGAAAAAAGTGAAAATTTAAAACCTCTTCAATTCTTCCAAAAATATTAAAAATAAATACTAGATACTTTTAAAAATACTATACTATATTAAAAACGCTATGATTTCTTAGAAATGTTTTGAATTATACCTAATTATTCATAATTTTGGGCAATGATTACATAATAAATTGGTAAGCAGAAACTTATATCATATAAAGGGTAAGATTTGAGATTTGAGATTTGAGATTTGAGATACATTCCTACATTAAATACCATCTGAAAGGTTGATTAGATTATATTGCAATTGAATTACAAGCCGATGAGAATATTTAATGTCTCGGTTTGTGGTAAAGATGTCCCAGGACGTATAGTATGGTTGATGATACTGTGATATTCCCCTTAGTTTACTTGAATCAATCCATGGTATGAAGGAACTTAGATCGTTTCTTTCGGTGTCGCTCATAAATGACTGAAGAACAAAATAACCATAGATTAAGTATTGTTAATTCAACGGATGGTAAATGATATACATGTCAAATGATATCGCTATAAACTTTGGGCTTACAAGTTATCAAATTTTCCTGCAGATTTGAGATTCAAATTAATTCAAGAATTTCAATCTAAACATTACCAAACTTATACCAAACTTGATATACCTTGAAATTTTTTGAACCGATGCCTTAGAAATTATTGAAACCTGAAACTGAACTAAAATGACAGTAAGGGACAAACAAAAAGCTTTCAGAAGAATATATTTCAAAGCAAGAGTGTTGATAAGTGTTTCACAAATCTCATTAAATACAGATGCCTTAGGCTCATATTCGCCTTTGCCTTTCCATATAACTGCTTTTCATGGAGCTTTATTTGACGGTGTCAATGAAGGTGAGTTGCCTCCCACGTAGGGGAAAAAACAATTTGATCCAAGTGATTCCAGGGTTAAGTTACCATTCCTTTACAATAAAGAGCCAATTCACATGGCAATGAAGAAGTTGATCAATAGTTACAAATAAACCTTGAAAAGAGTTTTGATGAAGCACTGGGAAAAGCCAAAGAAACAGAAGAGATTGGTAAAACTAAAGCTATTTTCTTTATCGTTGATGTTGCCAATTAGATAGAAGTGAACATGAAGCGTATCTATGATAAATTAGATTACGTTAAAATGCAAATCTTTATATAAGATTTGAATTGGGATGATTTAATCAGGATCACTGAGTCTACAAACGTTTGAAATTATATTCCAAGGAGTCCAAAGTGTTGAATACGTTATTAACTCTGTTGAACTTGGGTTTGAAGGTTTTGTCATCTTAAATCACGGAGGAAGACAATTAGATCAGTTCAAAATATATAGCATTTTAGGAGAAATTGTCCCAGAATTGAAAAAGAGAAATCTGTGCCACATCAAGATTTAACTATTATACAGGTTAATAATATACCAACTAGTGGGTTATCCTTGGTTAATGTCTTATTCTCAGGTCAAGGTATGTTGATACATCAAACTAAATCCATATTCAATTGCAACGTTGCAATTATAGGCAGTTCAATTGTTGGTAAAATTTAATTAAGAGTTCAATAATCGACTATACAAATATTGACCAATGTAGTGATATATATAGTGACGTTAAGATGTTCGATTGTTATTTGCAACTTGTTGATAGTGGAATTGATGAACCCTTTAATGTAACAGTATGTGGATTATAACAAATCAATTTGTCCAGAACTCCGTAGATTGCAAATAAAATATGTTAATTGGTTATAACGTTATACACTGGGGTCTGGGGTATAAGTATCGGAAAGCGATTGTTTTCAATCTCCATTCATCAGAAGTGATATCATTGATAACAGTTTCGAATCAATTGAAGTGTCTGATTGTACATAGTATGTAATCATAATGTGTCTCATGTGTGATATGACCCGTTATAAGTTATAACCAATGGAACAATGGTGATTGTTGATTCGTAAGAAATTGCTTCAAGTACAAATTATCAATTATAACCTTTAGTTCTTGACTAGCGATACACGATTAAACAGCTTAGTTACGTGAATTTTTCTTGCTAATCGAATGAATTGAGCATACATCCTCATCAGATATGAAATTGATTCTAAGTATATCCTTCTACTTGAGCTGGATTTTGTTAAATTCCTCTTCATGTCAAACTAATTATAATACTCAACTGATTATAGTCTCAATCTTCAGAGTTGAGATCCCACTAGACCCGTTTTTCGTTTAAAATTAAACCGTCAACCGTCAACTCCCAACAAAAAACTGTTCTGTAGACTGCACAACAAAAATTGTATCGACAAACAAACAAGAACGCCAAAATTAAAAGCACCAACGAAAACATAAATTTGATTACCAATTGCCAACGTTCAACAATACCATCAGTAGCAAAATTCAATTCAATATCTATACTTATATAAACATAATTTCTTCGTATTAAATCTTCCAGATTTCTTAAAAAATGAAGCTGAGTCAAAAGAGCACACTTTATAATAACGAGTTCCAACCAAACGACACGAAAATTCCCATTCCTAGTCTCTCCAGGCAGAAAAAAAGGACCTGGTGTTGCAACTTCTATATTTGTTCGCCAGAGTTAACTTGAGATAAACAAAGGATGATTAAGTAAGCACCACAGTTAAGAGCTTTCGCCGGACTTGAAGACTATAAATGGGTCTAGTTTTCATGATTCTCGTTCGCTTTGATGGTGAACGACCACTTTTTTTTTCAACCTTTCAACTTCAAAAGCACATCTTGACTTCTTTTTACCATTAAACCTTAGAATTGGCATTTCAAGAAATTTGAAGTAGCAAAAATTAATTTGAACTTGGATTGAAGTACAATATTTGGTCATTGATTTATTCTTTAACCGCTCTTTCCAATTAATTGATATATAAATATTAAAATCTCATCAATTTTTGAATATTCAATCAACTGCGTTGGGTCAAGATCAAGAACTTAGACAAACCTTTCATTTTGAATCCAAATCATTAACAACTTTCAGCAAATCAGTTTGTGAATATAATTGTTAGCATCAATCAATTTTCATTTATTTCAAGAATTTAAAAAAGATTTCTTCCTGGTTTTATACACGTCAAGATTTCCAAAACTCTTGTCTTCTCCATTCTCAATATAATATAATCTCAAAACAATAAACCCCTCAAAAATGACACAAGTTGAACATAAAGTCGTTCACGAAGCTCACAACGTTGAAGCTCGTCAAGCTCCAGAACATTTCTACAAATCTCAACCAAACAAAGGTTTTGTTACAGATTTAGATCATTATAAAGAACTTTACGCCAAATCTATTGAAGATCCAGAAGCTTTCTTTGGTCCATTAGCTAAAGAATACTTAGATTGGGATAAACCATTCACCAAAGTTAGAAATGGGTCATTAGAAAACGGTGATGTTTCATGGTTCTTGAATGGTGAATTAAACGCTTCTTATAACACTGTTGATAGACATGCTTTTGCTAACCCAGCTAAACCAGCTATTATTTATGAAGCCGATGATGAAAAGGAAAACAGAGTTATCACTTTTGGTGAATTATTAAGACAAGTTAGTGAAGTTGCTTCAGTTTTGAAAAGCTGGGGTGTTAAAAAAGGTGATACTGTTGCTGTCTACTTACCAATGATTCCAGAAGCTGTTGTTGCCATGTTGGCGGTTGCAAGATTAGGTGCTATTCATTCAGTTATCTTTGCCGGTTTCAGTGCTGGGTCATTGAAAGACCGTGTTGTTGATGCTGGTTCAAAAGTTATCATTACTTGTGATGAAGGTAAAAGAGGTGGTAAAACTGTTCATACTAAAAAAATTGTTGATGAAGGTATCAATGGTGTCTCTCAAGTTGAAAAAATCTTAGTTTTCCAAAGAACTGGTTCTCAAGGTATCCCAATGACCAGCGGTAGAGATTATTGGTGGCATGAAGAAACCTCTAAATCTAGAGGTTATTTACCACCAACTCCAGTCAATTCTGAAGATCCATTATTTTTATTATATACATCAGGTTCAACAGGTTCTCCAAAAGGTGTTGTTCATACCACCGGTGGTTATTTATTAGGTGCTGCCTTAACTACTAGATATGTTTTCGATATTCATCCAGAAGATGTTTTATTCACTGCTGGTGATGTTGGTTGGATTACTGGTCATACTTATGCTCTTTATGGTCCATTAACTTTAGGTACCGCTACTATTATTTTTGAATCTACTCCAGCTTATCCAGATTATGGTAGATATTGGAGAATTATTGAACGTCATAGAGCTACTCATTTCTATGTTGCTCCAACTGCTTTAAGATTAATTAAAAGAGTTGGTGAATCCGAAATTTCTAAATATGATATAAGTTCATTAAGAACTTTAGGTTCTGTTGGTGAACCAATTGCACCTGATTTATGGGAATGGTATAATGAAAAAATTGGTAACAAAAACTGTGTTATTTGTGATACTTTTTGGCAAACTGAATCTGGTTCACATTTAATTGCCCCATTAGCTGGTGCCGTTAATACTAAACCAGGTTCTGCTACTGTTCCATTCTTTGGTATCGATGCTGCTATTATTGATCCAGTTACTGGTGAAGAATTGAAAGGTAATGATGTTGAAGGTGTTTTAGCTGTTAAATCATCATGGCCATCAATGGCTAGATCAGTTTGGAATAATCATGGTCGTTACATTGAAACTTACTTAAAGCCTTATCCAGGTTATTATTTCACAGGTGACGGTGCTGGTAGAGATCATGATGGTTATTACTGGATCAGAGGTAGAGTTGATGATGTTGTTAATGTTTCAGGTCATAGATTATCAACTTCAGAAATTGAAACTGCTTTAACTGAACATTTAGGTGTTTCTGAAAGTGCTGTTGTTGGTGTTCCAGATGAATTAACTGGTCAAACTGTTATTGCCTTTGTTTCATTAAAAGATGGTTATTTAGTTCAAGCTAATGAAAAAATCACTGATTCAAATGAACATATTACACCAGATAAATTAAGAAGAGAATTAATTTTACAAGTTAGAGGTGAAATTGGTCCATTTGCTGCACCAAAAACTGTTGTTATTGTTGATGATTTACCAAAAACTAGATCAGGTAAAATCATGAGAAGAGTTTTAAGAAAAATCACATCAAATGAAGCTGATCAATTAGGTGATATGTCAACTTTAGCAAATCCAGAAATTGTTAATCATATTATTACAGCTGTTGATGAACAATACTTTCAATTATTGAAAAAATAGATTATATTATAGACAAGCTCATTTTCAGTTATTATAAATTTTTATTAAAGATTCACAATTTTCTTCTTTTGCTCTGTTTTTTTTATATATACCACCTTTAATATTTTTCAAGTTTTGCTTTTGATTTGTGTGGGGTTCCATCACGGAATAACACTCTTATTTAATTAATATGTGCTTTTAAATGTCAGATGCTATAGAATAAATATCCTAGACATTAATACAATACTAAATTTGTAGTAGTTAAAATTTCTTTTTGATGTTAACGCCTATTTTTGACGGTTCTGCATTTTCAATTAACCGTGTCAATTTTAGTGTGTGTTTTTATTTTCTTGACGTGATTAATTTCTGGAGATTGGAATGTTTAAAATTCTACGCCGAATTTTATATAGGTGACGGGTACTAAAAACAGCTCAACGTTCTCAACGTATTTCTACAAGTCCTATTTAAAGCTGAACTGAGTAACAAAATCAACAATCAATGTCTTATTAAAAATTTAAATACCGAATTAAAGAAATCAAATAAAAATCACGTAATTAAGTTTATTTTGATTCTTCTTTCTTTTCAGAAGAGTTACCACCAAATTGGGATCTAACATAATCTTCACCTTTTTTGAAGTTATCTTCACCAACTTTTGATTTGATATCTTTTAATCTATCTTCACCAATGTAACCTTCAGCTTTCTTAACGTAATCAGTTGATTCACCATCTTTACCTGAACCTGAACCTGATAAAGCAGATTGAGCTTTGTTGAAGTTTTCTTCACCAACAGCGTTTTTGACGTTATCTAATAAACCCATTTTGTTATAATTTAGAATTGAATTGAATGATTTAAAAATCCATAATAGATGTGGCAAAATAATGTGAACGTTCAACAAATGTAAAGGGAATTGATAGCTTTTATATCCATGTCGTCTGGTTTCCTTCCTAGATGCTTCAGGTGAAATTCGCATATACTTTAAAGATTGATATATGCACGATGAAATCGATGATTCTAATTCGTCAATCTTTATACTACTTTGTGAAAAGTTAAAACTAAAAAGCCATACTATCTCATAAAGGTTAAGTTGGCGTGCCAATTGTTCAATTATATACATTAGACAGATTACAATCCGTGTTGATCTTGTTTATCGTCCAATCTTCAACAACACGTAATTACTCGAATTCCCAAAGTGAGAAATTATATATGCCAGCTGTGCCCCTATTATAGAAATCCTCACTAAATCAAGCTGAAATTATTCTGAAATCGGCGTTGGCAAAACCAGAACTAGCTAAAAATTATCTGGGAGGAGACTTCTAGAAAAATTCGGAAGTTTTGGGACTCGCGAAATATTATAATCGCGTCGGAGACTACGTAACTAAAAGAAAAGGTATAAACTTTAAACTTTACAAAATTTAAGGTTAAACTAGGAGTCGGACACAAAGTTTAAGATCGATATATATCTGGATTGAAAATTCACAACATATTATGGGTTCAAAACCATTTAAAACACCAAAAAAAGGGCTCAAAAGAAGCAAAAAAGAAAGCTTGCATTAGCCCGGAGTCGAACCGGGGGCTCAAAGATGGCAACTTTGAATTTTACCGCTAAACCACTAATGCGACACAAACCACTCCTTCCCTTAGCCACTAAACAACTAAGGAGTCCTAGTGTATAACCACTAAACTATTCGTGGCTTTCTTGAGTTTTTGTTTGTTTCTGATAGCCAGTCTGCCAATTAACGTATCACGTGACTCAAATTTCAATTCAGTTTTGCTGCTTGAATTTGATTCAAAGATTCTTAAAAATCAGCCTAGAATATTTATATATCACTCAAGACTGACATGTTACGTTCCTTGTTGAACCAGGGATGTTTTATTGCCTCAATGGTAGTATTTTGTCTTCGTAAGCCTATAAATAACAACATCTCGAAACCGTTGAGATCTCGCGGGATCTCGCGCCAATCGTACATCAACATTCATCTGCTGGGCCAAGTAGCATTAGTTAAATTTATTTTTACGTAGATACGAGCCCTTCAATTATCTACAGATCATGTGTATATAATCATTTTGTATTAGGTTCAATTAATGATCCAAATGTGATATATATATACTGATTAACAATATGCTCTAATATATAATACAGGTAATTAATTAATGTGCATGTTGTTCATGTTTAGATCTTAGCTGTTTATTTATCGACCATCAAGACCATAATAATGTCAAAATCTTCCATCCTCTAAGAGGTTCTAATGGTGGTTCAGGGTTTTCTTCAACATCTTTAAACAATGCTTCCAATTCAACTTCATGAGGTCTCAAATATCTTGTACCTTTGAAGAATTTCCAACCGAAATATAATCCTAAAGCTAATGGTATTATAAAATATGCACTAAACAATGAACTTATTAAGAATTTCCCCTTGACAAAATTAACAAACCCACCTGTTAATAACAAGATCACTGATGCAACACCTGAAATCCATGCAAATTGTGGTGTGAATCTCATAGAATGAGGTAATCTTGATCTTGGTATACCTTGGGCCTTCATTGCTCGACTCATATGAATATGATTTGCAGAGATTAAGATCCAATTAAGTAATAGTTTAGCTGAAACAATAGATTGAAACCAATTGAAGACATTCGCCGAACTAGTTGATAAATTCATATAAGCTAAAGGCATAAAACATGCACAAAATGTAACACCAACCCATGGGATTCCTCTTTTTGTAGTTTTTAAGAAGATTTTAGGTGCTTGATTCTTAACAGCTAATGCGAATAAATTTCTTGAACCATAAACCAATTGTAGATTAGCTGCACTGAAAGCCGATGTTAATACTGCAGCATTGACAACATGATCCAAAACTTTAATATTTGCATTTTTCATAGCAATAACAAATGGTGATGATTTAGCATTTCCTGTAGAATTTGCAATTCTTTCATCATTTGAAGCAACAATCAAAGTTAAACAAAACACTATAACAATCATTATTATAGAAACTCTATAAAAAATTCTTTTACATGCAGTGTAGACGGTTCTTCTTGGAAATTTAACTTCAGCAGCTAATGCAGGGACAGATTGAACACCACCATATGAGTAGACACAACCATTTAAAGCTTTCCAGAAGCCAGCAAATTTACCCAAGTTACCAGGTGTTAAATATTCATTAAATGGACCTGGATCTCTCCAATATTGGAATCCAATTGATTTCCCACTTGGTCCACCACCAGAAGTAATGACAATTGAAACAATGACTAATCCTAATAATAATAAGACTTTAATCATTGCAAAGACAAATTCTAATTCTCCATAAAATCTAATTGAATAAGAATTTGAAGCATATATAACAATAATGAAAATTGTAATCCAAATACCCTGAGATAAATCAGTCCAATATGACACAATAACAGCAGTAGCAGATATTTCATTTGGCATTGAAGAACTCCAAACACTAACCCAACCATAAGTAAACCCCCAAGCTGGATCAATGAATTGTTCTAAATGACGAACAGTAGCAGCAGAAGTTGGCATCAATGCAGCACATTCAGCTAATGAAATTTGATTCATACCAACAACTAGAGCTATGATAATATATGCTAGAAACATACCACAAGGTCCAGCAGTTGCATATATACCACCACTTGATAAAAAAATACCAGTACCGAAAACACCAACCAAAGCTAACATTTGAAGATGACGTTGTTCAAGACCTTGTTTTAATCTGTTACGATCATGTCCAAACACCGAGTTATCATCATCATTATTACTATTTTCATCTTCGTTTTCTTTATAACTTTGAACTTCAACAGCTTCAATGTCTTTTGAAAATGAATCAACTGGTTGTGATTCACTTATTGAATCACTTGTCGAACGTTTGATCTCCATAATATTAAAGACTAACCAGTAAGTCTTGAAAAATGTAACAATAGAAAGTCAAAAGTTGAAGTTTATCCATCTTAATCCTTCAACCCACTATGACTGATTTCGACCACCTTGTTGAAAATTTTCCTGATATGGGTGTACAGTGTACACTATTCACTGTATATAATTGGGGTTTAAAATTTCTTATCAGCGGCTGATCGAGGAAGTTGGAACCCTGGCGCTAAAACACTTGTTAAGGGCCAGACCCTGGCGATAATCAAAGCAATTGTTTCTGATAAGAGCTGTTGATGAACAAAGCGTATCAGTATGAACTTTGAAGTTTGAATCTAAAAGGCATTAAAAAGTGATCAATGTGACAGCTATCGTATTATGAATAATAATCATTCTTTGTATGATGGAAGAAAAAACTCAGCACAAGATTGACTTATCTTGGAAAACACGTAACGCGTAGCGAATCGCGTCTCACGACTCACGAGCCACAGTTACTTAACTACGAGATACGGTCATATCCAAGGACGTAGCTGAACTTGATCAAAATAAATTAATGGACGTTCAACAAAGTGACCTGTAGAAAATGTTCGATAGAGTTTTTTAATTAAAGTCTCATATGGTTGATTGAAGAAGGAATTGTTTGTTCATTTCTCGCGAATATAGCTAGATCAATCGAAATAAATCTTACCATTTTTGGACATTTAGCTTCTAGTCGAATTGGATCTCGATCTACATTCAACTAGAACCTGCGATGAGGACGTTCCTTGACCTACCAGATGAATTGATACAGAAAACTCTCAGGTTAATGAACCCCAGAGATATTATCAACTTATGGCATTACGTCCCATCACTTCAACACTTGATAACACCAGATATTTTATGTATCGTTGGTGATATTTCTACGAACAAATGGATGTTCAAACTACCAGAAGAGTTTTTTTGGGAGACTACATATTTTTTCTCTATTATAAATGGCTATGAAGCCCATCCACGAAATGAGCTTTTGTTGGATTTCAGAGGTGTTTTGCTATTACATTTAAGATATGATGACCTTGGATTAGGCATAGAGGTTTCCTTAGATTCGGATGATGAGCCAGAGTATTCAGAATATTATGACACGAGTAATTATTATGAGCGAGGAGATGAATATTACGAAGATTTTAATGATTTGGCAATGCTTTCTCGAGTTTGTTCCATAAAATATCCTTTTCATCTTAGTATTTGGACTGATGATGAATTTTCCGATGGTGGTTTAATGGGTTCAAATATTTTCCAAGAAAGCAAAGATAATTTATGGGAGAATATTCTGAAGGTGCTTTCAAGTGAGAAAAACCAGTTACAAAATCTGAAATCTATATCATTTACTGATTTTGAAGAGGTATATAAGGAGTTGGGCTTCGACTTTAATCCAGAATTTGCATATTTACCACTTAATGATGAGCTTTCAGTAGAGGATACCTTTTCAAAATATGCTCCGAATGAGATTACAGTAAAAGATTAAGACATGTATATAACTCAAATATAACAGCTATGGCTTTATAATATATATAACTTCCAAAATTAGCTATATGTAGCGCTCTAGTCTATATATATAAATATTATACGAATCGACTAGCTGTTAAAATTAATCCCATGTATATTGTAAAATATTGATAATAGATCAGCAAAATTGGATATACAGGTACAGAGATTAACTTGCATGATTGATTAAATTTTATTATATATATTATAATTAATTAATTTCAATTGATCAATATATAATTAATCAATATCATAATATACACTAGTGGCTGCTCGGTCTCATTTTCCAAATTTTAATTAATTTAATAATATGTTGATCACAATTCACCATGAATATATATTACAGCTGATTTGAAATAGCTTAATGCAAAAGTTTACTAATTGTAATTCTAGGTAATTCATTTAATCAATTCAATCCATAATCGATACCAATAACTAGGTCATACCTGAACTCTATCAATGATCATGCACCAGAAGAAACATACGCAGAGCTAGCTCTTCAAGTAAACCGAAACATTCAGGTACTACTGGTGATGGATTCAATGAGTCCAGGTATTTTTATACATGATTATTATCACATATCCATCAATCCTTTATACCCCAGAGTCGAATATAAGAAACTTTGGATATGATATGATCCTGGGCTATTAACTCATTCATATTAACTATGATATTGTTCTTGATTGTTCCGACTCCACCACAATTTGATTTTTCTCGATAAGAGACACAAAATTCTTGGCTTATATAATCATGATAAAGTGTCCATTTTTTTTTCTCTTCCATAAGCATTTTATTCATCTTTATATGAGACTAATCAAGCATTTTGATCTAATGAGTATTGCTATAAGGTATCTCCAAGTAAAATATCAACAGTTATTTTAAAATGTCGGATAGCATTTCCATAGGGGCCATCATTTTCATAGCTGTAAAGCCTATTGTGAAGATTTATTTGATTGTTTTCCTTGGTTGGTTATTAGTGAAGAATAATATCTTGACTATGGAAACTAGTCGAGGTATTTCAAATATGGTTGTTAATGCTTTACTTCCCTGTTTAAGTTTCAATAAAATTGTTACAAATTTATCCGGAAGTCAAATCAAAGAAATTGGGGTTGTTGTATTAAGTGCAATTGTTATATTTGGAACTGGTGGCGCATTAGCTGCTTTGGCAAGTTTTATAACTCCAGTTCCTAAAAAATGGGTTTGGGGTTTAATATTTGGTGGTATATTTGCAAATATTTCAGACTTACCAATCGCTTATATCCAAAGTATGGGTACTGGTATAGTATTTGATTCAAAAGATGCTGATAAAGGTGTGGCATTAAGCTGTGTATTTTTAGCATGTCAACAATTTTTAATGATGAATATGGGAATGTTTCAAATTGTTGGTTTAGATTTTAGAGAACCTGAAAAAAAGAAAGATGAAGAGAATAACGTGGGAAATGGTGATGTTGATCAATTAAGTAAAAATGAAACTCCTACTGAAAAAGATGAAGATTTTAAAGTTAGACCATTGGTTCATAAAAACACCGATGAAGAGGAAGAGGATAATGATAGTGACGCTATTTCAGAAAGATCATATGCTACAAATAGAAGTGGTAGAAGTAATATAAGGAGTACTCAAAATATTAGTAGGAGAAGAAGAAGTTCTGCAGTATCAGGGTATTCAATTGATAGAATTCGCTCAAATGAATCAGGGTATTCTTCAAGAAGTAAGAGAAAACCACAAAATATGAAGTCATTAATTGATGAATATAGTGAAGCTGATAGAATTAGATCTCAACATCTTGATCTTGCTAAAACTGTATCTAAAACTCAAGAAATTGGATTAAATTTAGATATTGAAGACGATGAATCAGAAAGAACACCAACAAGGTATCGTCAATTCATTGAAAAGTATAACTTATATTGGTTTGACTACATGATTGTCAATTTAGGAAGACCCGCCTCTGTGGTTTTAATTATTTCAATTACTGTGACTATGATTCCATGGTTAAGAGCCTTATTTGTTAATAATAGTATTGAGATCCATAGTGCACCTGATAAATTACCACCATTAAATTTCATTATGGATTTCACCTCATATATCGGAGTTGCTTCAATACCCATGGGGCTATTATTATTAGGTGGTACAATTGCAAGATTAGAAATCCATGAAATCCCAAAAGGTTTTTGGAAAACTTCATTATTTTTAACTTTAGCAAGGCTTGTTATAATGCCAATATTGGGAGTACTTTGGACAAATCGACTTTATTCTGCTGGTTGGATTGAAGATGATGTTTCAAGATTTATATTGATTATAAGTTGGGCAGTTCCAAGCGCTACTGCACAAGTTTATTTTACTGCCTTTTATACACCATTAGAAGGAGATCATATTCAAATGGATTGTTTGGCCATTTTCTTAATGATGCAATATCCAATTTTGGCTATAACTTTAGCCATAACTGTTTGTTATGCTTTGAAAGTTAATCTGGGGTATTGATCGACTTGATTCAATCAGGGATCCAACTAATTTAATATAATATTTATTCTGCGCTTATACAATTAATACGTGTAGCTCTATCTTCAATATTTTCTACTACATACCAATGTACTTGTCATAAAGAAAAGGTATGCGTATATTATAGACCGGATGTACAGCTTCAGTTGAGTTGATTAACTCATACCATCAAAACGCGCTCGCGTAAAAATCGGCCAAAAATAGCATATTATAAATCAAAACAAAATTTCCAATAACTACAATCGATCAAGAGGAACGTTAATCGAAAGATCACATCAAGATGATAATAAGTGATGAGATAATAACATGGGAAAGATCCAAAGAGATTATAGGTATGTCACAGCTAAGAGATCATTAGAAGTGTTGAATCAGCGCTAACAAGATATACAAGAAACAAATGCATTAGCAGAACTCTATAGAAATTTCAGTGAAACAGCTAGATATGGTGAATTCAAACTAAAAGTGAAAGCAAATGGCTCCACAGTGGTGAATGAAATTATAAGAGAAAGACTTCAATGGGTAAACAAAGATGGTAGCTTTGCATTAACTCCCAAATCAAATGAGTTATTCACATATGAAAAAGATGTGAAAATTATAACCAATGATTTCCCATATAATTTTGAAGATTCTATAACACATTTTGTTGTTTGGTCAAAAGTTATAATTGAAAGCGATCCAAATTCAGATATTGGTGATGTTGATGATTTAACTAAAGAGATTATAAATACCTATGTTTACAAAAGTTTTGTTGAAGCTTTAGGTTTATCAAAAGATCAAGTTATTTGGTTTAGAAATTTTCCAGCTATTCAAAGTGTTAAAGAATTATCACATATTCATGTCTTGATAAAAGATCTTGATACTAAACATTTCTCAAAAATTATAGGAACACCCGGCGTGGTTTTAAGCAAAGATGAAATTGCTAGTTTGAAGAAGAGTTTTTAGAAGTTGATGGATTGCTAACTCACTGTATCTCTTTATAGGTATAAATTGGCATATAGATACGTATATATCATAGCTTCTTATCGTAGTAACTTCCATGATAGAAGAATTTCATTTTAAGATCTGAAACTTACGTGAAAGTAAAGTGTTTATATATAATATAAGTACTATTTCAAAGCAAAGAAGTTCTTGTAAATGAAACGAGCTGTTCAAATTGATACATGAACTCTTGTGGAGTAGATCTCATATGATTAATAATTTTCGATCCCATGTGTAGAAGATTCCACGGCGAATGAACTGCAGATGAACTGGGTAGATATACATCCAACAGCTTTTCTAATAGTATTTCTATGGAGTTCCAATTTATTCAAACTCTTTCGAAGAGTATGTAAGCTTAAGCTATATGAAATTTTGATACCCCGGATAAATTACACGCACTAAAACCGACATGATCGGAAAAACTGGAATCTGCACGAGGGTCTTGTTTGAATTTTTTGCTTCACAAAAACAGGAAAACGGTCTTCTTAAAAATTAACGTTATTACTTTTTTGATAATTTAGTCAACACAAATTAGCAAAATAGCGTTGTTCAAAAGGAATATCAAGTAAGTTAAACAAAATGACTCAAAGTGATCAAGTGATCATAGATTCAAATGATCCACCATTGAATTGGAAAGATGTTAAAGAGATTATTGGTATGTGTTTCATTTCATTATCATATAGCGCCCAAGCGGGATTTCAAGAATCCAATTACTGCAAGTTGCAACTGTTCAAACTTTTAAAAGTGCATTGCAGACGTTTTCGCTTGTTTGCTTCATGTGCAGATCCTTTTGAAGTGTTTATTGTTGATTGCTCATGGAGATTCCAAACTGATTATTTTTCAAGATAAGAATATTATTGATATACTAACCATTTTGACTGATATTTAGAAACCAATAGGCTAGAGTTGTTGAAGAGATCTAAATCATGTATGCAACAATATAGGGATTTCAAGGATGATTTATCTAGGAGAGGTATATCAAGGACTGCTATATTATTAGGTGATGATCTTCATTGGGCAAAAGTTGACTCTAATTATCAAATACTGGAAACTTATTTAAAACCTAGTTCTCCCAAATTGCTGAACTCTGCAGATGATATATGTATTATCTTGAATAGATTTCCTTATCATTTCACTCCAGATATTGTTCATTTGATAGTTTGGACTAAAGTACATATTGAAAATGATGCTGATAGTGATAAAGGTGATATAAGTAAATACACCAGAGATTTGATTGACTTATACATTGATAAGACATTTGTTCAAAACTTGGGTTTATCTAGAGATAATATTGTATGGTTTAGAAATTGGAGTGCATTACAAAGTATTAAGGACTTGTCACATATTCATGTTTTGACTAAAGGCTTGGATGAAGCCCAATTGAGACAAATTTTAGGTACGCCTGGGTGTCCATTGAATGAAGAAGATTATAAGAAATTAATTAATTGAAGCAATCATTATTGATATTTGAAAAATTGAAGCTGATGGCTGATAAAACGGTTATCTTTGACAGCTGTTATACTTACTACTACGACTTATCTTCACTGCCAATCCAATCCAAACTAAATTATTATTATATGCGCCTGACTTACATATACGTATAAAACTTTATATTTATTTACATATTTTGAGCTGTAGAGCTTCATAAATATAAGATTTATACTTTGAAGCTAGCTTGAGAACCTTTTATAACAAGCATGCGAGGATATTAAAGGTGTACACAGTAGTACTATAAATATTAATAGATGTGTGCTATAAGTCTAGACACCAAAGCGTATAAGTATATGAGTTGTGTTGCCAGTACTCCTGCTTGACATATATAGAGGTGACGTCGGCATCAAGAGCTTTACTTACGAGAAGGTGTTTATGGATACTAGGTTTATCTGGGTGAATGGTTAATAGTGCGCTATGATTATTTAAGGACTTTTATATAACACATGTACATTGTACATTCAGATATCGTAGTTATCAAATCAATCGATGAGTTATGCAAATATCATTAAGTTACATAGAACTGAATTGTTAGTATAAATTCAGCTAGCTGTTCAACTTTTAACTAGAGACGTCTCATCATGATGAGCTTGAATATACAAAGTTTGGACATGATATGCATTTTGACACTGTAGATTATAGGTTAATATTATTAGTTTATCACAGAGTCAACTCCTGTATATTCCAATCACAGACCCATTGAAGCATTGACATGGCATCCAACTACCTTTTAGACTTCACAAACTTCCCAAAGTTGAT
This sequence comes from Hansenula ciferrii, assembly GCF_000313485.1. NCBI lineage: Eukaryota > Fungi > Ascomycota > Saccharomycetes > Phaffomycetales > Wickerhamomycetaceae > Hansenula > Hansenula ciferrii. Next base: position 77,152 of record NW_011887561.1, on the reverse strand, counting down.
ACAAACTCTTCCAATTCCAGAACTTCACAGCCAACTTTGTTCAAGTCCGCCATACAAAACCCAAACTTTCCGTGTATCTCCACAACAGGGTCACCCCTTCTGCATTACGTAACACACGCCTAACTTAATCATCAACTCGTAACTTTGTACCGGCATAAACGAGAATTTAAAGATAACTTGTAAATTGCAAAAAAATGTAAATCAATTGTAACTTTTTTCAAACAAAACAAAGGCAAAAGACAAAACAAAACAAAACAAACCAGCTGCTGGAAAAAAAATTTAAGAAGTAGTAAAATAGTGGATTCCTTTAAAGGCTGTTGAAATATTTTAAGTCTTTACAAACTTATTCTCTTGTTTGGAACACATTACAACACATTTTAGTTAAAGTCTTGTTGGCGAAACTGGTATCAAGAAAACGTTTCACAACTTTATCATTTTGATATAAAGACATACTTCAACCCATCCATACACTTATTTGAACTCTTTTTTGCCCTTTTCATCATGCCGAGTTTTGACTCTCAAAGAATTAAACTGATGGATACAGTATCAGTAAACCCCCCAAGAGCCATCATTGGTGATACAGGTATCATCATTAAAGATCAATCTTCATTCTATTACAATCAACATGATAACGCTTCATTTTCATCTTGCTTAAGTTGCTCTTCATCAAACTCGAATGGTACGGTGAAATCTTCAGGTCCAAAACATATTCCATTTGTTGATATATTGAGTGTTCGATATATAAATGAAAATAATGAATCTTTATTAGAAGCTGGAAGTTCCACTGTGACTAGTGATGAACCTGATGTCGAAGTGGTATTTGTTAGACAAAAGGGTAAAACTCTTGTACCAACTCCAATAATATTATCAATAGATACTTTAGGTCATGATGATGTTGTACAAGAAATTTGGAGATTAAGTTATCAAGGAACAAAACCAAGAAAATCAATATTAGTTCTTGTTAATCCACATGGTGGGAAAGGTAAAGCTATAAATTCATTCTTAACTCAATCAAAACCTGTATTAATTGGTGCTCAAGCTTCTGTTGAAGTTAGACATACTCAATATTATCAACATGCTACAGATATTGCACGCACTTTGAATATTGATAAATATGATATAATTGCATGTGCTTCAGGTGATGGTGTCCCACATGAAGTCTTGAATGGATTTTATCAAAGATCTGATAGAGCTGAAGCTTTCAATAAGATTACAATAACTCAATTACCATGTGGTTCAGGTAATGCAATGAGTGAATCATGTCATGGTACAAATAATCCAAGTTTTGCCGCTCTATCATTATTGAAATCAAGTACGGTAAATTTAGATTTAATGGCTTGTACACAAGGTGATAAAACTTATGTTTCATTCTTAAGTCAAACTGTCGGTGTTATAGCAGATTCTGATATTGGTACTGAAGCACTTAGATGGTTAGGTCCTTCAAGATTTGAATTAGGTGTTGCTTATAAAGTTTTATCAAGATCAAGATATCCATGTGATATATCTGTTAAATATGCTGCAAAATCGAAAAATGAATTAAGACAACATTTTGATGAACATTCCACTATTGTTTCAACAAAAGATATCCAAATAACTGAAGATACTTATAATTTAAAATATGATCCAAATGGTCCAATACCTGATGATTGGGAAGAGATTGATAAAGATCTTTCAGAAAATTTAGGTATTTTCTATACAGGTAAAATGCCATATATTGCAAAAGATGTTCAATTTTTCCCTGCAGCTTTACCAAATGATGGTACTTTTGATTTAGTTATAACAGATGCTCGTACAAGTATAGCACGTATGGCACCAACTTTATTATCATTAGATCAAGGTTCTCATGTTTTACAACCAGAAGTTCAACATTCTAAAATAATAGCATATAGATTAACTCCAAAGCAGCAACATGGTTATTTAAGTGTTGATGGTGAAAGTTATCCATTTGAAACTATTCAAGTTGAAATTCTACCCGGTGCTGCAAAGACTTTACTAAGAAATGGTACTTATGTTGAAACAAATTTTTATTGAAATGAATGATAAATTTTGATGCTTACATATATATATATATTATCTCTAACGAATGAAACGAATATGATACTTACAATCTGATTACACAAATATTTAATTGTAGTCAACTTATAATTGTTGAATTTAAAATTTGATTTAATTTTTGAAGCTTTAATGGAGATGCCGATGTTGGATAAACCGGGTTTTGAAAATCTTTTTGACTCCATACTAAAAAAATTAAGTGCTGATGAGTAACTTAAGGAACGTCAAGTCATAGAAGTAATTGTTTTTATTTCAAATTTTTATAAATTAAGCGCTTTTTCCTTCAGTTGTTTTTTTTTGTTGGTTTATTTATTACTCAAAAATTTCTAAATAATAACATAAATTATAGAAATCATGAGTGAAGACGAACAAGAATTTGCTAAATTAGAACAAACTTTACCAGACTCAATCAAGAGTTCATCATCACATATTTTCAATCAAGAATTTTTAAATTCAATTAATCATACTCCATCATTAACTCCACAAAGTTCAATACCGCCAGAATCACCAAAATTGCCAAAGAAAACTCCATTAAGTAATTTTAAAGATGAATTATATAAAAATGGTGATGTCGAAAGAACCCATTCACCAATTCCAACACCAGGTCCTTTACTTCATCCTGATGTTCATTTCCCAGCTTTGAATAAGCAAAATGCAGCTACTGGTGTTATTTGGTGTACTGATCGTGCAAATGAACGTGGTTTCCCAAATCCAAATTGGGTCAATTTAGGTCAAGGTATGCCAGAAACAGGTGATATTCCAGGATGTTTTGATAGGCCAAAATCAATGAATATTTCAATTGAATCTCGTGAATATGGTCCAACATCTGGTATTAAACCTTTAAGACAAGCTATTGCAAATTTATATAATGAACATTATAGACAAGGTAAAGAATCAAAATATACTTGGGAAAATGTCAATGTTGCACCAGGTGGCAGAGCTGCTTTAACAAGAATTGCTGCTGTTTTAGGGGATGCTTTCTTATCATTCTTTTTACCAGATTATACTGCTTATGCTGAAATGTTATCATTATTCAAAAATTTTGCTCCAATTCCTGTACCTTTATATGAAACTGATGGTTATAAAATTGATTTGAAAATTATTAAAGGTGAATTAAATAGAGGTGTTTCAGCAATTTTAACTTCAAATCCAAGAAATCCAACAGGTCAATCCATAGGGAAAGATGAATTAAAAGAATTACATGATTTGTGTAGAAGTAAATGTTTATTAATCATGGATGAATTTTATTCAAGATATTATTATGATGGTGAAGAAGGTGAAGCTATAAGTTCTGCAAGTGAAGTTGAAGATGTTAATAAAGATCCTGTATTGATTATTGATGGTTTAACCAAATTTTTCAGATTACCAGGATGGAGAGTTTCATGGATTGTTGGACCAAAAGAATATATCAATGCTTTAAGTTCTGCTGGTTCTTATCTTGATGGTGGTACTAATTATCCATTTCAAGAAGCTGCTATTCCATTTTTAGATCCAACTTTAGTTCATAATGAAACAATTGCATTACAAAGACATTTTAAACACAAGAGAGATTACTGTTTAGATAGATTGATTAAAATGGGATTTCACTTTAATATCAAACCAAATTCAACTTTCTATATATGGGTTGATTTAAGTCATTTACCAGGGAAATTATCAAATTGTTTAGGATTTTTCCATGAAGCTTTACATGAAGATGTTATTGTGGTTCCTGGTATTTTCTTTGATTTGAATCCATTATCTTTCAGAGAATTAAGTGATAGTGAGATGTATTCATATATTAGAATTTCTTATGGTCCAGAACTTGAGAATTTAGTTAAAGGTATGGATAGAATTGAGTCTATTTTACGCCGTTTTGGTGCCCTACCTGAAAACTATGATAAATAAGCATGGCTCTCAGTTAGTTAATCTACTTTTTTGATCAAATGTTCTACTTTATATGGTTTAATTCAAATATTTGTTATTGTTTAGCCCTAACTCTATTATGATGAGTCATCCTTATACCAACGTATTATGTAATCCACATAAATTAAATTAATTCGCGACTCATCGTCCATAAGAAAAACTTTTCATTTAAACTTTTTTAAAACTTCTACATTTCTTCAAAAACAATAACAAGGAAGTTTTCATATGAACTAACATTATTAACTACAGAAGAACATTGAACTATCCCTGAACTTCTGGAATCTGGAGATATCAAATCAGAGATAGTTTAAGTTTTCTTCATTTTGAATTGAAAACAAACCCAGATCGTATGCCTTCTAGTTTACTCCATAAATGGGTTCGTCCTGTTTATCGGTTCATGGTTTATTAGAACACTTTTCGAACTGGAAGAAAAAATAACGAGAGTTTTAATTGATACTTTATTAGACCTTCGGGTTGAATAAGTTGATAGGAATCTCGTTTATTCGTTATAGGACTTCTCCACCCTGATTGAACTTTTTAACCGTGTCAATTGCTCAGGACTAAATCACTGGCCTATATTTCAAACTCTATAAGATATATAATTTGTATAGCTGTTAATTTAAACTCATTTCATTTGATATTTTGTTCTTGTGGACTACAAAAAATTCATTGTTTCAATATAAAAATATTATTAAAATGGTAAATTATATAACTTGTTCTTTTAATCTTTAGTATTAAGTCAAGTATATATAAAGAATAGTATAAAAAGAAAATAAGTTGATCAATTAAATCTTTCTATGATATAAAAATACAGCAACATGTCCATATGTCTTTTTCCTCTTCGTTTTGTCTTCTTACTTTGAACCCCCCTCATACAAATGGTTTCAACCATTGTTTTCTATTCATATTTAATCATCTTAATTATTCTTTGGGGCAAATTTACCTGCAATACCACCTGCAATTGCAGCAGCAGCAATGATAATAACAATGATTAAGATAATGATACACCAACACTTCTTCTTTCTTGCTTTTCTAGCACTATCAACAGCTTTGTTTGTATGACCAACACCTAATTCAATATCTTTTTGAGCACCTTCAACTTCAGTGTTGACATTTTCAACTTGGACGTTTTGTTCAGCAACTAATTCTTCCATATCATGGAATAATTGAGTTAATTCAGCCATAGTTTTCTCTAATCTTTGTAATTCTCTATGTCTACTTTGAACTTCAGCTAATGCAGTTTTAGCTTCACCTTGTCTTGTGGCATTTAAGATGGCTTGAGAAAAGATTTGTTGACCACCAACATCACTAATGGCATTATCAACTTCAGCATCAGTAGCTTCTGGTTGAACAATTCTATATTGTCTTGCAGCTTGTTTTTTATTTTGATCTCTGTAATTAGCTTCAACAACTCTATAATCTTGAATTAATTTTAAAAATCTTTGTCTTGAGTTTTCAGCTTGAGCTTTTTTAGCTGAATCTTTACCAGCTTTATATTGAGCATCTTTAATTTTGGCTTTTAAAGTTTGTTGTAAAGAGGAAGCTTGAGCGATTAAACCATCCAATTGTTTTCTTGTGGCTAATTCTTGTTCTTCATTGATTTCGTTCAAGATTTTCTTTTGGTTGAATTCAATTAGTTCAATCAATTGACTATAGTTATCTAAATCATTGTTGATATCTGAAATTTGATTCATAAATTGAACGAAATCATCAGCACCACCAGTTGAATTTGTATTTTGGTAATTGTTTAACTCGTAGTTTTCTTGATATGGATTTGAGTTATCATAACCATAATTATTGTTATTGTACTATATCATAAAGTTAGTATTTGAAATCTATAAATAGAGATATTGGATCGAGATGAGATGAATACCCTTCTGAAATGATTGGAAAAAAACACCTAAAATCTATGGAAATAGCAGTCAAAAAGACACATCACTTTGATGCTCATGTTGAAAACATATCACTATACCATTCAATCTTCCAAATTCTGGAACCATGTATCTCACTGAAATCACATTCCATCATATTTCCATTTTGTCCCAGAACCTCATCTTCCACACCACCAAAATCTTCACCGAAAGACACCACCGGGAAAGCCCGTAATACTTACGCCTCCTTGGTTGTAGTTACTCATCCTGACACAAACACTTCAAACACTTAAAGACCTATGACCACGACCGACCTTGAGAGCTGTTGTATTCTTCAAAAGACGTGAAGTTTCCTTCAAGTTCCGTGTTCAGAAATTCAAAACACAAAAAACCAAAGTGCGAAAAATGCGCGAAAAAAGGCTGTGAAACGTTTTAAATTTTGGCAGCAGCTGGCGCTGGCTGGCCTTTGAAGGGATCTAAAGGGACCTGATCTTAATCGGAAGGAGATCAAAGGGTGCTGGAAAGGGTTCTACTGTCTACAAAGGGTGGCAATTGGAAAAGATAGACAAATGGAAGGCTTCACCAAGCTAGAGCACCAGGCCGCTGGTCATGATGGGATCCTAGTTGATGAGTCTGGGACCTTGTTCATCAAGCCTTCAACAGCACAGGAGATCGAGTTTTATACGCAGGTACATGATTTGGGATTGGAAGAGGAAGAAGCTGCTGAGAATTCAACTGATCAAGAAAAGTTTCTACAAGAAGGTGATCGTTTAGTTGACTATATACCGGTATTCTTTGGTACCTTAGAGTCTGGGATCACTAAAAAAGTTGAAGAAACGACACAAATTAGTGATGATTTAAAACAATTAGATATCAAAAACACTCAGGATGGTAAGAAATCTAATGATGAAAAACCATATTTGGTGATTAAAAACTTGTTACATGGCTATAAAAACCCTTCAATTATTGATATCAAACTAGGCGCTGTGTTACACGATGAGAGAACACCTGATGAGAAGAAGGAAAGATTACAAAATGTTAGTAAATCAACTACATCTGGATCTTTAAATTATAGAGTATGCGGTCAAAAACTTTATCATGAACACATTCCAGATCTATCCAAGTTTAGTGAAAAATCAAGAGAACATGTTACGAAAACAGATGATGGGTATTTAATATTTGATAAATGGTTTGGTAGAGAATTGACACCAGATAATGTTGTGGAGAATTTCAAAATATATTTCCGTCATAACAAATTATCTAAAGATCAACAAGATATTTTACTTAGAAATTTTTACACTAGATTACAATTATTATACAATTGTCTATTATCATATGAAGTTAGAATACGATCTGGTAGTTTGTTATTCATTTATGAAAATGATCCTAAAAGATGGGAAGAATTAGATAATATAGATCCATTATTTGATCAAGATTTGACTGATGAAGATGACGAAGAAGATGATGAAGATGAAGAATATAAACCATCTTCTTTAAGTTCAATGACTCTTATTGATTTTGCTCATTCAAAATTCACACCAGGAAAAGGACCTGATGAAAATATAATACAAGGTATTGAAAATTTAATTGATGCATTAGATCAACTTCTATAATGATATAGCCTGATTAAACTCAAGGCGCTTATATATAGATTTTTTAATGAACGAGATGACTAATATTAACTACAAAACCAACCCATAATTAAATGAAGACGTAAATTAACAATATTATATGAAAACAAATATGAATGAAAAAACAAGAAACCAAATCAGAAAAATCTTTATATTAACATAGATCAATTTTGATCAATCTATTCTAATAATTTAGTGATTTTACCAATAGCAATGGTTTGACCTTGATCTCTTAAAGTGAATCTACCTAATTGTTGATAATCTTGATAAGTTTCCACACAAACTGGAGCTTCAGTTTCTAAAACAGCAATAATTTTCATACCTTTTTTAGCAAATGCAGGTGGTTTTTTAGATTTTCTATTTGTACCTTTTTCTAATTTATGTAATAATTGTTTGAAAGTAACTTCTTCAATGGCAGTATGAACATGCATAACACATGAGAAACCAGTTGATAAAATAGATTTTAATTCCACAATGGCAATTTGTGCTTCAAATTTAGAAATTGTCTTGACTGGAGCTTTTGGACTTGATAAAACAAACCCATTAGAAATATCTTCTTCTTCAACACCTTTTAATTTCAAACGAACTTGTTCACCACAATAAGCTGCATTAACTTCATTTTCAGTTTCATTATAAATAGTTAAAACTTCAACAGTGGTTTTATTTGGCATTAAAATTAATGGTTGATTCTTTTTAACATGACCTGATTCAATTTTACCTTCAACAATAGTACCTAAATCTTTCATTTTACTTGAGATTGGTAACATGAATGGAGCATTAATATATCTGTTTAAATGTTGCATATTATCTAAATATTCTAATAATGCTGGACCATCATACCATGGACAATCTTTTTTATTAACACGTTCTTTCAAACCATCACCAGTATAACCAGAAACTGGCATGAATTGAACATCTGTTTTAACATTATAACCAATACCTTTCAAGTAAGCAGCTAATTTAGTTGTACATTCATCATATCTTTCTTTTGACCAACCAACAGTTGGATCATCCATCTTGTTAACAACAACAATCAATTTATTAACACCTTGAGTTTTAGCTAATAAAGCATGTTCTCTTGTTTGACCACCTTTTTCGAAACCAGTTTCATATTCACCTTTTCTTGCAGAGATAACCAAGATACCAACATCAGCTTGAGAAGCACCACCAATCATTTCAGAAACATACATTTTATGACCTGGAGCATCCAAGATAGTATAACGTCTTTTATCAGTTTCAAAATATGATCTACCAACTTCAATGGTTTTACCATCACTTCTTTCTTCTTTATTGGTATCCATAATCCATGATAAATACCAACCTTGTCTACCAGCATCTTTAGCTTCTCTTTCATATTTTTCCACAGTACGTTTATCAACAGTACCAGTTAAAAATAATAAGTTACCACCCATGGTGGATTTACCTGCATCAACATGACCCATAAAGATGATTGAAACATGATCTTTACCATCATACATATCATTGACAACGGATTCATCAATTTCTTCTTCTTGTTCTTTAGCAATATCAGCTTTTGAAACTGCAGTTGATGGTTTTGGAGTTGATTCTTTAGTTTCAGCTTTCTTTAGTGCTGGGGCTGGTGAATCTTCTTTTTTGTCAGATGCTGGAGTTTCTTCTTTCTTTTCAACAGCTGGAGCTGGAGCTGGAGAAGCTTCTTTAGCTGGAGTTTCAATTGGAGTTTCTTCTTTTTTTTCAACGGCAGCAGCTGGAGCTGGAGAAGCTTCTTTTGATTCTTCTTTTGGTTTTGGAGCTTCTTCTTTCTTTTCTGGAGCTTTTGAAGCATTAGCTAACTTAATACCAGAACTTGAAGCTAATTTTAAAGTTTTCTTAACAGCTGGTTTTTTATTTAAATCAGATGGAGTTGATTGTTTTTGATAATCTTCTAATGACATACCAGTTTTTTGTTGAGGTTGAGATTGTTGATTATAGTTATTGTTGTAGTTATTGTAGTTGTTATAGTTGTTGTATCCACCACGGTTATTGTTATAATTATTGTATCCACCTTGGTATTGGTTATTGTTATTGTTATAATTGTTATAATTGTTGTAACCACCTTGTTGGTATTGATTGTAACCTTGTTGTTGATATTGACCATATCCACCAGCTTGACCTTGAGCACCATATTGACCATAACCACCGGCTTGACCTGGAACAAAAGGTTGTGAGTTGAAATTTGGTTGGAAAGATGATGCAGCGTTAGGATTATAACGTCTTTGACCTTGACCTTGACCTTGACCTTGGTTTTGGTTATCGTTCAATGATTGATTTGCAAAATCATTAGATAAGTTATTTTGATTGTAACCTGACATCTTGAGCTAATTAATGAAGAACAAATCAAAGATAAAATGTTATCAACTACTAGTATAAAATCTTTACATTTTAGCTTAATTTTTTTCATTAAATTCATCAAAGAAAAAAAAAATCAGTAAAAAATCATGGATCGCGGAAAAACGTGACGCGTCAGGTGATCCAAAGCTTAACTATGGGAGGTATAAATCATGGGAATTTCGATCGAAAAGATGGAAATAACTAAATTTAAATGATATTATAGCACTTTATGAAGCATATAAAGCATACTGTCAGTACTAAAGTTATCATAAACCACATAAATTGTGGTGTTTGATTAATTTGACGTCTGTTTCTACGCCTAATCAAGAGCAACTTTATTTCGTGGAGAGTTGATCTTCCCAGAAACTATGATATCATTCGGGGAATATAACTCATTTTACCACCATTTTAAAGCCAATTGAACAGGGAATAGAATGGTGATAGCATTGTATTAATCAATTCCTGTCTAGAGTACTCAATCCCTCTGTAAACATACACTTTCCCCCTAGAAATCCCTGCCTAAATTCCCGTTCAAAAGGCTATAAATGATGCCATTTTTTACTGGAACGTTCCATTCCCGGTAAGAACACGCACTGCATAAACTATGGGGCAAAAAAAATTGGAATTGGCAACCAAAAAGTTTAATTTGTATATAGAAATTAGAATTTTATAAATACCCCTGGAGATCCAAAATTATTTTCAATTTCAATCATGTTTGAGTTTCACAAGTATAGAAAGTATTACTTATACAATTTTCAATTGAAGATACAAGATAGATATATTAGAAAGAATACATCATCATCATCATGAGCAACCCATTAGCTGAAATCCTTTATGCTTTAGCAAACCCAGAATCTGAACAAAGTCAAGCTTATCGTTCAGGTCAATTTGGTGGTCAACAAAGACCTCAATATTATCGTCAACAAACTCCTCAACAATTTGCATTTTATTCACCATATGATGAAGAAGATGAAGAAGATGATTATGGTTATTATCCTTATAGAGATTATTATTCACCATTTGGCCCTCAATTTGGTGGTGGTAGTCCTTTCCCATTTGGTGGCGGATATCCATTACCTCAAGGTTTCCCATCTCAACAGTCAAGACAATCAGTTCAACAATCTCAAGGTCAAAATCCAAGAGCAGCAAGAGATTCAAATGCCAATTTATCTCAACAAAATCAAAGACAATCTGTTACTGATATTTTGAGTTTTTTGAATAATCGTGGTGGTCCAGCTGCAAGAAGACAAAGTGATGCAGGTGCTGATTTAGATGCTGAAATTGCTGCTGCTTTAAGAAAAGAATTACAAGCTAAAGAAGGTGAATTTGTTGGTAGATTAGATAGACATCCTTCTGAAGTTGCAATTTTAGAAGCATTAAAAGGTGATATTGCTAAATTAGAAGGTAAAGATCAATTTGAATCTACTCAACCTGATATTAAAGAAGAATCTGAACAACCTGATGATATTGAAGATGATGATGAAGAAGGTACTGGTACTGGTACTATAAATTTCTCTGCAAAATCAAGTTCTGTTCAACCTCCACCATCATTTTTCCCTGGTAATCATAATGGAGCAAATCAAACTCCTGATACTACACCATCAGGTGCCAAACAATCAGTTTCAGGTCCAACTGATACCAAAGGTTCTAAACCAATTATTAATACTCCAATTTCAAATCCATTAGTTAGACATCATACAAATAAAGTTTCTAAGGATCCAAAACCAAAAATTGAAGTTTCAAATCGTAATGTTAAGAATCCAAAATTACCATATACACCATCAGTTAATATTTATGATTCAAAAGATGAATATAATGTTGTTTTAGCAATTCCAGGAGTTTCATTAAAAGATTTAAATATTGATTTCCATCCAACAACAAATGAAATTATAATTCAAGGTGATGTTAATAATATCGTACCATTTGATGATAAAGATTTAAAACATTCAGAAATTAGATCAGGTTCAATTGAAAGAAGAGTTAAATTCCCAACTTTACCAAAAATTGATGATGAAAAAATTAAAGCTAAATATTTGAATGGTTTATTAACTGTTAAAATTCCAAAAGATAATGATGAAACTTTGAAAAAACCAAAAAGAAAAGTTACTATTGAAGATGTTCCTGATGAAGAATTAGAATATGAAGAAAAAGGTGGTATTGTTAATTAAAAAAAACTAACCGCGCGCTTAAAGATGAATCTTCATGTCTTGTTTTTTTATGATAGAATTACAATTTGTGTTTTTGTATATTATGATGTAAATGATTATGATTACTATATATGATATTTGAATATGTAATGCTACATTACTGTCTATAGTATGATGGTTTGAATTTAAATATAACAATTGAAAAATACTATACAGATGCATTACCTGTCAGAAATGAAAACCACTAAACTCCCTATATATGCAATAAGATCAACTAAATATGCATTTAAACTCCTAAACTATAAGAATGAAACTTAAGATGTGCTAATTACTCAACATCATTCCAATCTCTACCTTTAACTTCTTTTAATTCATCTTGATTTAATACTTTACCATTTGTAAAATAACCAGAATTAATCTTTGCATCAATTTCAACTCTTGAATCTGGTGGAATTAATTCATCAGGAATTGGAATTCTTTCCAAGATTGGAATACCTTGATCCACTATAGCATCATGTTTCATATTTGACATTGAAAGCATACGATCAATCTTTGTTATACCTAACCAATGTAAAACATCTGGCATCAATTGTTGAAATCTCATATCTCTAACACCTGCAATACATTCTGTTCTATGGAAATATTCAGCTGCAGTATCACCACCTCTTTTTCTTGCATTATAAACCAAATATTTAGTAACTTCACCTAATGCACGTCCTTCTTTTCTAAAATAGATAACAGCACCTACACCGCCATTTTGAGCTTCTTTTGCGGCTTCTTCAATACCAAAAGTTAAATATGGACGACAAGTACAAATATCTGAACCGAAAACATCTGAACCATTACATTCATCATGAACTCTTAAAGCTAATTTTTTGTCAGGATTTGAAATATCTTCTGGATTACCAAAGATATAAACAGTTAATCCACCAATTGGGGCTAAAAATACTTTGATATCAGGTCTTGTAATTAATTCTGGATACATTCCATTTGTATCTTCAAATAAAGCTTTACGTAACTCATTTTCACTAATACCAAATCTTTTAGCAACACCTGGTAAATACCAAACAGGTTCCACAGCAACTTTAGAGACGTTTAAATCACCATTTGAATTGATCACAACTTGACCATCAATTTTCAAACGACCTTGATCAACAGCTTCTTTCATTTCCAATAATTGCATATGAGCTTTTGTAACAGAAATGGTTGGTTTGATTTCAACATCTTCATCTTGACCAACTTTAGAATATAACCAAGGAGTTAAATGACCAAAAGGATCCATTGAAACAATTTTTTCACGATTACTCCATTGTGGTTGTTGTTTAATCTTGAATGCAGGTTGAGCATTTGTATAATCAGCATCATAATTTGGATTCAATTGTTTGGAACCGACAGCTAAAGCATGGTAGATACAATAAGAGCCTGAATGAGCACCAATAGCATTATGTTTGAGTAAACCGCTCTTATATCTTGAAGCAACAATTGGCCCTCTAACTAATGGGTCAGAGGAACTCCAATTCAAAGGTAAAGGGTTGATACCAACTCCATTTGTAAATGTTGTTAAGACGACATCTTTATCTAGTGGAATTTCATTTTTCAACTTGAGTTCATGGATGTGGTTAGAACCATTGGCGCTATTATAGCCATGGTCCGTTATTGTTTGTTGTTGTAGTAAAGCAGCTGGTGCCATGATTATTGTTCTTATAATAGTTTGATAGTTTGACACAAAATTGATATAGAGGATAACGATAACGAGTACTTGATAAACAGTGAACCACTTCGACTTCTTACGAATTGAAACAGTTAATATGAACTATACCGCTTGACAAATTGATACATTGTTTAAGAAATTCAAAAACTCCTGGAAAGAGAGAACAATTGTCCTTATTTATATTTTTAATTATTTTGGTTTTAAGATTGTAATGGCAACCACAAACAAACTCCATCTTGTTAACCGCCCAGTGTGGTAAACAACTATATAGTATATCCGACGGCTTTCAGACAAGTACATTTTGGTGGCAATTTGGTGGCAAACACATAGTAAAAGCGGTTAAACTGGGATTGTTATCGCCGTCGGAGATCCTATATAAGCTCCATACTCCACATGTCACAAAAAAAATAGATAAGTGATAAGGGAATCTTAGGAGAATCAGAGTAACACCGGTGGGTTTCACGGAAGTTGAAGATAGTGATAAAGAGCATCATCTTTATAGCTTAAAGGATGTATTGATTAACAATGGTTATGTAATTGATTCTGGATTTTGATGATTTTTAGTTGCAATAGAGTTTGGTAATGTGCAGCTCTAATCTTAACTTTATATTATAGTATGAGTGGTTATACTCATTGCATTAGCAATATGTGCATGTATTATATATTTATGAAACAAAGAACAAAGGACAAAGAGCAGTGGCATATATGGAATTCATTGGCAGATTAAGAATACTATAGGGCGAATAGGGGTATATATTACAATTATATATTCAGAGATAATACGACACCGGGAACAATATGATTGTTTGAACTACAGCATACTTATAACAAATCAAACAAACTTTTATTAATCAACATGTTCAGAGTTTTTATCATATAATGATCTCATTAACCCCTTTTCATCTGTCCATTTCCTAATTCTTTTACCATAAATATACAATGGAATGGCAAATAACCCAATAAATATTTCAATACATCCATAAACAACAAACCCATGCTTATAACCTTCTTTATGATTAAATTCATTATTAAATAATGAAAATAAAAACCCAAAAATATTCTTTGTAGCATTTAATGTAACAAGTGTTTCACTTGCAAACATTTTGTATGAATCAACAGCAAATGTTATAGAAGTTGTTGATGCTAATGATGAACCAAATGCTAAAACTCCAAATAATATAATTGGACCAGTCCATACATGATTAACTTCTGATGACCAGCCAAATCCAATAAGCCCAATACAAGTTGCTAAAACACTAGGTAAAACCATTAATAATCTAAGTTCTGGTTCATAAATACCATTGTTTTTCTTAACAAGATATCTAACCATAATATCTGAAAGTTTACCTGCAACTGCAGAACCAAGTGATCCTCCAATAAATGGTGATATATAAAATAATCCAACACTTAATTTTGAATAACCATATGGTGGATTTGTGAAAATTTCTGATATAACTTCTGAAATCATAATTAACCAAACAACTGCAAATGCATACAATAGTGCACCAAAACAAATATGTGGATATAAAAATAATCCAAATGGTCTTAAAAATACTTTCCACCATTTAGTCTTAGAATGTATACCACTAAATAAGTTTAATCCATTTAAATAAGATTTTTTCTTGTGTAAAGCTGTTTGATAATTATTTGTGGTTTCATGTGAAGTTAATTCACTTTCAAGTTCTTTCAATTGTGAATTATGTTCAGGATCATCATACAATGCTTCATTTGATAATCTTTGTTGTAATAAAGCATTTCTTGCAGCTTTTGTCTCATTTAATGATCTTTTATTTGGTATAGGAGCTCTACTCCAAAAAGTCTCTGGAACAAATAAAAAATGTAAAATCAAATTAATACCTGAAATTATTGTAATTATCCAAAATAACCAATGTCTATCTAATTTTTGGAAAACAAAAGCACTAAACATTGGAACTAAATTTTTACCACCTAATAATAATAATGTATAAATTCCAATTCTATATGCTCTTTCATGTGCAAAATAAATTTCTGCAATTGTAGCAGATGGTAATGATTCCACAGGTGAAATACCAATACCCATAAGTACACGAGCACCCATCATTGAACCAAAACTTTGTGCAAGAGCACCCCATATTGAACCAGCTAAAAATAATATAATACCAAAAATATAAACAAATCTTTTACCAATTAAAATTGCAGTTGGTGAGGCAAAAATTGCACCAAATCCCATTGATAACATAAACCCACCAACTAAATAAGCTAAAGTAGATGAACTTTCATTAAATTCATCACCTAATTGTGTTAAACCTGCGGCTAATAAAGATGATTGACCACCACCAACAAAACAATGCCAACCCAAAACTAATAATGCAACATCTCTTTTCAAAATTGACCAATTCAATGGATCATTTGGATTATCATGAGGTTGAGGATTTAGAATTATACCGTTTTTTGTCTTTTTAAAAGTTGATTCATCTTCTGAATTGTTGTTTGAATCATTTGATGATGATAATAATTTGAATGTACCTGTTATCTCACCATCAAAAGTTATTGGTTCTTTTATACCTAATCCCATAAGAGCAATGATAAGTGATGTTCAATAATTGATGAATTAGTGAATTGAAATATGTATAGAGTAATAGTTTATTGAAACGTCGTTGAGAAGTAAACAACACACGTTATTCAAAACGATCAGATCCCGTCAATCTCTTAAAAGAAAAAAAAGACCCTGTGGGTTGGAAATATAAATTCCACACTTATGGAAAGGAAATATAACTTTGGTTACCACTGGATCAAAAAATCAAAATTAAGTATTATATTCCAGCTTATTTGATAAAAATATGTGGTACTGTTGTTTTCTAATATTGATGGACCGAGATAGATTAAAAGAATGATCACCGTTAATCTTCAACTTGACACAATCTCACAATCGTTATATCAATTATCAATCACGTAAACCTTTCTACCAGTAATTATGTTCACTTGGATTAACAGAAGGCCACAAACCAAATATTAATAGTTCTTATAAGCTCCGTTAAATAAATCTCACTAATCTGGTACCAATTTAAAGTTGGAACCATATAAAAGTTTAAAACTTTAATAATAAAAGACTTTCAAAAACGTTCCAAAATTCCCAGATTTTACGCAAAATTTGTGCTTACATAAGCACTCAGCAGAGTGGGAAGCTTGGGAACAACAGAAAAACAAGAAAAAGAAAACCTGGTCCAGTTGGTTGAGGCGTGGTTTCTAAGAGGTCCCTTGGCCCAGTTGGTTAAGGCGTGGTGCTAATAACGCCAAGATCAGCAGTTCGATCCTGCTAGGGACCATTAATTTTTTTGCTTCTCTTCGCTAAACATCCAGACACCTAGAAATTTGAGAGAAATCCAATCACCATCACTATTTTAATCCGATCACCAGCCTAACAATCCAATCACCACTTTTATAAACCCAATCACCATTTGAATAAATCCAATCACCACTTTAGTAAATCCGATCACCACCCTGATTTGAAATCGATGGACTAAAAAGCGGGACTTTAACTTCAGCTTTGATTCTACATCAGACCTCACGAGTCCATCTATCGAGTCGACCATTGATCGAGCCGCCCATTGCTTTCACTCAAACATCTCAAGTCCGTTGAATGAGTTCACTTACGTTTATATCTAGAATTAATGGACTTGAAAGCTGGACTCATTTGACCATCTTAATTGACTTTCAGGACGATGGATTATGATCATGATTCAAATACTAGCTGCGCAATATGATAGGTTTAGTGGACTTATATGATCATATCATATTATATAAGCTAGGCATTATTCGCTAATTACATCGAATTGTCAATATAATTGTATACATGTATTATTAGCTATCGTACTGTGTAATCATTAATGTGCTGCACTATTAAAGTATCAACCATGGCATATAGTTGTTCAGACAAGTCACCTTCAATTGATGAGCCAATTATATATAATTTGAATGATTGATTGTTCACTAATATTTATTGGCAATGGATTTAATGAAATGCTCACTATTCTAGTAGATATTTGAGATCTAAAACTGGGTATATGGAACGTAGTCTTCGTTTCGACTGCTGTTCAATCTGAAAATTTTCATAAACGATTTAACGATGATAATCCAATAGAGTATCTTCAGCTCGCTGGCTCCTGAACATCAATAAATTGGACATATATTTATATACCAGTATTCACAACTTGCATTCCACTAACATGGTTGCATGATCCCTGCATGAGATCATTCACCTATAAAATATCTGAGCATGTATAATGAGAACTAATGATAGAATTGTAATTAGATGTGCTGCATTAGTATCTTTAATAAAACAATGGTTTCCATGAAAGTAAATATTTAGCATACTGCATGATTATAATTGATATAGAAGAAGTAGTATGATGAGCTATTGCATAAACCATAAATGCAATTAGCGAATAGTCACAATATAGAGCATTCCAACCGGCACCTTCGCAACAAAATAGCTATGCTAAAATATTTTCTCTTTAAAAATTGATCAGTCTTCTGAGCTTTGATGGATATGTGTAAGATCGGTATCGATGAAGTTCGAGGTGTTCAATTGAACTTTCAGAAACATGTTAATAATAATTGCTGAAGTAAATTGATGAGTGTTGTTGTGTTGTATAATTGCGGATAATAGCAAATTATATAATATCTCCTTTTAACTTAACTTTTAATTTGGATTCTTGATTTAACAGTATAATGACGATGTAATAGTATTTGATAATAATGAGCCTGATCGTTTGAATCAATGAAACCTCTATAACTTTAAAGGCTAATTTATAAATCTCTAGCTGAATTTTTATAATAAAAACTTGATGTACTGATGATAATGATAATATTGAATATATTGGATTTATAACTAATCATAAATATTCTTTGTAGAAATAACAATTGTGTATTTATGACTAACCTGTTACGTGAAATAACCAATAAAATTTTCTAATTCAGTGAGATATTAAAGGACTGCATGAAATTGATCATAATAATAGCTTGGTATGATCCCTTTAATAGTATAAACTTTTTCAATTCTTGACTGAACAGCAATTTGGCAAATAATTCATAACTTCACGAGATATAATATATTATATTCATATTTGAGTTAAAAAATACATATTTTGAACATATAATTATATTTGACTAGTTTTATACTAGCGATAATAATATCAATAGTACCAAGATCTCATTTTTTGAAACAACAGTCTAAATTTGTGTAATTTGAACAAAATTATTATTGATATTAATAATTATTTAATTGATGATTTATTCAATTTTCTTATATATTTGATATTATAACTTGGTGAATGGAGTCTTTTGATGAGATATGCTCATATAGTACTTCAAAAAAGAATGCTTGAACCTTTTCAACATGAGCATCATACAGACAGTTAAATCAAATTTGATCATCATTATTAATGGGTAGCCTTCTTTAAATACTCTCATGTATATGCCTGATAATAAGCCTAGTGCATAGAAACACATATGATTCAGTAACCACTAGACCGGCCTGGATAAACTTGAATGTAATGGTAACTATATTTCAAGGAAGGTTTTTCTCATTTCTTTTCGTATAATCTGTTTATCTACTTTTCACCATAGAAATCATGAGTCTATGCCATCTCCAGCATTCGATATTTTCATGATATAGCACTTTTTCAATGGATTAGATCTGTAATTCAATAAAATTTCCGAGCAATTTTACCCAATTAAAATTGATAATCTAACAGCATAATATTTACTTTTCTAATAATTTCTTAATAGCTTAACTTAAAGGTCTGAATAAAACTCTAGATCTGACAATATTTGACTTGACATTAACTTCGACACTTTAAACAATAACTGTCCAAATAATAGCAGTAGATTTTTCTTCATAACAAAAATTTGACATGATCACAGCTTTCATTCTTGAATATATATATATGAATAGTTGAAGCTTGATAGCACTTGATTTAACACTACTAATACTGTTTTGACTAAAGATTTTATAGGCAGTATTAATATATGTTTGTTAATAATTTAGTTGATTGATAGATCTCTAATAATATTGATCATATGATATAGTTGTACTTTCAAACAATGTTCAACTTATGATACCTCAATTAATTTTCAGTATGATGACTTTCTATGCTGGATAGTATTTCTAATTATGTTGACATGGCTATTTTAACATTTTGTAATGTACAAGACATTAATATCATAATTAGTAACAGACTATAGCTATATCATCCCCAGAAATATCTTTAACATTTTGAAGACATTCCACCAAAATTTACGGAAAAATTGTGCTTACATAAGCATGAGGCCGAATATGGCGAAGGGGAAATTTTACGGAAAACAAGAAAAAGAAAACCTGGTCCAGTTGGTTAAGGCGTGGTTTCTTAGAAGGTCCCTTGGCCCAGTTGGTTAAGGCGTGGTGCTAATAACGCCAAGATCAGCAGTTCGATCCTGCTAGGGACCATATTTTTTTACTTTTTTTCCGGGTTTTAAAACCCGGACACCATTATATTCAAGGTAAAAATCCAGTCACCATCTCTTTTTCAATCCGATCACCAGCATAACAATCCAATCACCAAATATTTAATCCGATCACCAGCTTGATAAATCCAATCACCACCCTTTGGATGGATTTTTTGGGTAGATTCCAAATGACAATCTAGCTCCAGAAAAAAGAAATCACATGATAAATTCTACTGTGGAAAAGTATATTTACAAGTTTCAATACTTCATCATTGCTACAGCGTTAGCTATACTTCAATTTGTGTACTTTATGGGTCGATGGCAATTACATCCAAACATCACATGTTCCCAGGTGGTGATTGGATTTCTTAACCACTGAGCTCCTCCCATCGACCTTGGTTTTCCCTGGCTTTTTCCGCTGTTTTTTTTAAAAAATCCATGAAATTTGAATTGATCCGTGGTTTTTTCTTTTTGAAAAATTAGTCTCGCTTCGAGACTCGAGACTTCGCGCGTGTTACAATATAAGCGACACGGTCAGACACGCTTTTAAATTTTTATTGTGGTAGCGAATATTCGGCTGCATAATGTTTGTTTTGGTGTACAGAAGCCATATAAATTATTCGTTTTGAAACCCCCCGGTTTCATTTTAATCTTCAACTCATGAACTTGAAAGGTTGAAACCAAAGAATCCAGTCATAAGCTATATATTTCTCCTACCAAAGTCATTCGTTTATCAAACTATAGCAGACTAAGAGCTACTTATCACTCGTTTTTTTTCATTTGCCCAGGACCCTTTTTCATATCTTGAAGATCTTTTGATAGGTTCACAACAACAAACAATAACAACATCAATATGAAGATCATTGCAAGTTTTTTGATTCCAGCTTTAATGCTATTCAGCTCAACTGATGCTTTAATCCCAATTACAGTTAAAGGGAAACGTTTCATCAAACCTAATAGTGATGCTTCTACTCAAGGTGAAGTGTTTTTCATCAAAGGGATTGATTATCAACCAGGTGGTTCTTCAGGTTATGATTCCTCATCAGGTGAAGATGCTCTTTCAGATCCAGATACGTGCTATAGAGATGCTTATGCTTTCCAACAGCTTGGCATCAACACTTTAAGAATTTATTCTTTGAATCCAGATTCAAATCATGACGAATGTATGACTATCTTCAACAACGCTGGGATTTACTTGATTTTAGATGTGAACTCTGGTGAACAAGGTGCTTCGTTGAATAGAGCAGACCCTGCTTCAAGTTATAATTCTGGTTATCTTTCAAGGGTTTTCAAATTTATCGAAGCTTTCAAGAATTATCCAAATGTTTTAGGTTTCTTCTCAGGTAACGAAGTTATTAATGATGAGAGTAATTACGCAGAAATTTCACCAAACTACATCAGAGCTGTTCAAAGAGATATGAAGCAATATATTGCTAAACATTCTAACAGAACTATTCCTGTTGGTTACTCCGCAGCTGATAGTGTCACTTTGAGAAGAGCTACTTTTGAGTATTTACAATGTTTTATCGATGGGGATGAAGATGATTCATCAAGATCTGATTTCTTTGGGTTGAACTCTTATGAATGGTGTTCTGGTACCTCCAACTGGGCTAATTCAGGTTTTGAAAATTTGAATAGTACTTTAAGTAACACTACATTACCATTGTTTTTCTCAGAATTTGGTTGTAATAAAAACTTACCAAGAACATTTGATGAAGTTAGTGATGGTCTTTTTGGTGGATTAGTTAACACTTTCTCCGGTGGTTTGGTTTATGAGTATACTGAAGAACCATCACATTATGGTGTTGTTGACTTGAATGACGATGGTTCCATTACATATAAAGAGGATTTTGATAACTTAAAAAATGAATTCGCAAATTCATCACTGCCAACTATTTTAGAAGATGATGTTGAAGAAGCTGATATCGTTACTTGTAATGCTGATATTGTCACGGACATTTATCCATCATTTGGTGCTAACTTTACTATCCCTGAACAACCAAAAGAAATTGCAGACTTAATTGAAAATGGTGTTGATACTGATAACGTGGGTAAACTTTTGGATGATGTTGAAGCCAAGAAATCAAACTATACTATATACGATCATTCAAGTAATGAAGTTGAAAGTGCTACTGTTAGATTTGAAGCTTCAAATGAAATCAATACCCAATCAGGTGTTGTGGTTTCTTCAAAAGCTGAACCATCTTCTTCTTCAAGTGTCCAAGCTGCTGCTTCTACTAGTGAAGAGTCTTCAACTGCTGGATCAAGCTCATCTAGTGGCGATGGTGTGATGAATATCTATGTTCCAACTTATGGTATTTGGAGTTTGATAATGTTGGTTGTTTCTTATGCTATCTGATCGCTGTTTTCCACTTTAAAGAAATTTTTCGGTTATATGCTGAGTTTCTTTAAATCTTTTTCTTTTAATTCATTAATTTTCATTATACATTATGGCTTTATTCCTTTTTGATATCTATTTTTTTTCAATATTGCTAATTCACCCGTACTATATAACGTTTATATTTCCAATATACAGAACATAATATAATAAACTCATATCACCTCGAGCTTGAATTCTCTCTACATAGTTCATTGTAAACTATCATTTGAATATAAATAAATATGGAATTAACTATGAAATGATGCTGATATGCGAATATATAATTATTTAAATATTAAATACAATTTTAATTTATGACAATGCATGAATATGATCAGTGAAAACTACTCTTGTGTAGCTGATACATTTGGCCCATTGGTTTTATTGTTCTGATTACTTTGAGTCTCTTGTGCCTTATTAAGTTCTTTTGCTTTCTTTTCCTCCTCTAATTTACGTAGTCTCTCTGCCTTTTTGGCCTTCATCTTTTTTTCAGTTTCAGCAAAAACTCTAAAACTAACAGGAACGTTCTCCCAATCATCTTTATCAGACTCATCTTCTACCAACTCTTTTGCCACTTTTCTAGCATGTTGAGCACCTGGTTTAACTCCAGTAGATTTTGTAGGAAAATATGCTGAACTTGAAAGTTTTTTCTTTGGTTGACTCATTTTGATTTTGGTCTTTTTCAAATCTTGAGGAACATTTTTCATATCTAATGCAACTAAAGGAGGATGGAAATCTTCTGGCCATATTTGATCAGTTTTATTTATATTTTGAGCAGCTTCATTTCTTAATGTTCTCCAATCTTTTAAATCATCATTATATTGTTCCCATACACAATTCACACACCCTGACATACAACAATTATCTGGTTCTGTTGGTCTATCTGGTACTAAAACACCTGCAATCATTCTTGGTTGGCCTGCTAATTTTCTTGATGATGATTGACGTGCATCACCTTTAATTCTACCACCGAAAACATTCTTCATTCTTTCTTCAGGTGTGCCAACAAGATTTGTATTACCTTCAAATGTTAATGTTTGATTTGATTCTTGAGATGAATTTGTATTTAATTTCACTTTTAATCATATTAGTATCTATTGTTTAAAGAAATTTGATCATGAAAGCAAATATAAATAAATTACTTACTCTTTGGGTTCGATATGAATCTTCTAGGTATGAAACCACCTGAACCCCTTAGGCATAATCCACGGTACAGTATCATTTTAAAGCTTCTGATAGTATATGACTTGTCTATCTCTATAAATCTGATCTAAATCTCACTATTTTAATGTTATAGAAGTATAAAATGTTAAGATTTCAAGTTTGTTTTTTAGCCCTTTAACAATTTACAATTACCGACTTCGGATTTTTTTTTAATGAAGCTGACGTCATTGCTTATTAAAGAAAATGATCTGGTTAGAGAAGCATAGCTACAAATAAAGACATACAAAATCTGGGGAAATTTGTATTTATTTATTCGTTAAAAGTGAGATGGTTTTTGCAAAATGGATGGTCTCATGTTATTTAGAGGTACTCTTTGTCTTCTCAGATATAAGCACAGCTTTTCTGGTCCATTTTCTGGATCTTGTGTAAGAAGTAATGGAATCTGATGTTTGACCACTTTGCCAATAATTATCAAAGTATTTCCATCCGTCTTTATTTTTATTATCACAGAATTTCAGATCAATATTCCACTTCTCTTCCAGCCATTGCCATTGTTTGGAGTTGAAAGGGAACAGGAAGGAATCTGGTGATGATGTTTCTTGTAAAGCTTCATTAGTGAAATTGGCTCTTTCATAAGGTAACAATTTATCAGACCATCCAAGTCCAACCCATCTTCTTTGATTTTCAATGATTTGAAATTGTATAATTTTACCATTCTTATCATTAGATATTTTAGTTTCATTCAATATTCTATAATTGTTGTAAAAATGTGCCGTATTAGTACCAATGAAAAAACTGAAAATGTTTCTGACAAACAGACTTCTCCATAATATCTTCAGAGTGGCTTGAAACCACAGAGAATGAAATGTTGTGATCATAATTGTTATTGACAAAAGAAATGTCTTTGGTTGTAAAAAATATTTCATCAACACTAAATGTACTGGTGTAATCATGAATAGAAAATTTAAAAGTTTCAAATACGATATCTGAACAGCTCTAAAAGGTTCCAATAATATATCCACTCTAGTTGTGAAGTTATCCAAAGTATCAACAATTTCTTCAAGCGTTGGCTCTTCCTCGTTGACATGTATATAAACAGAATTCACATAATGATTAATTGATGAGATCACAAGCACCGTAAGTATTGGAACAAAGAAGAAATATATCGTAACGTCATAATAAAAAATAAGCAAATAAAGCATTGAATGATAGATAAAGTTCATGAATGGATCATGCGATGTCCAAGTTATAAAATCTAGTGTAGTGTTGAAAATGATTAATATTGGAAAAATCTTGTATAGGATTGATGTGATTAATGGACTTGTTGTTGAAACTAGGGGCACTGAACGTCTTGAATGGCTTGTGGGTATGGGTGTAAACGCGGATGTAATTGAAGTCATAATGGTTTCCTCTTTGTCTGTCTTGGTAGTCTTTGATTCATTCGAAGTTGGCCCTTTGGATGGCATCTAATGGTTTATTTTAAAGTGGTGAAGTGACAATTGATCTTTCTAAGAACAGCGGCAAAGACGATAACTTGTAATTTTGGGTTTCTAAGTTGATAAATTTGATATTCTGATATATAACAGAATACTCTAGATGTCTATAGTACTATAAGTATCTCTAGTCTTTCTTTTTAAGTGGTTGATTTCCTGTCCAAAATTGGTTTTTGTCTTGAGATCACAATTTTTGCTATCGGTTTTTTGACAGGAAAACAAAATATCGTGAATTAGCTAATTTGAACAATCAACACGAAAACAAAGAACATGTCACATTTTAAACGGAATCATTCCATCAGCATATCACACAGAGGCTTTTTGATCGTTCAGCTGAGCATTTTCACCAGGATTCCTGTTACACGATGTCCTCCAATAGCCGGGGTACCAATGAACCCTTTCAGCAGCCAAATCAACAACATCAAAACCATCATAACCAATACCAAAGAATATCGTTGAGTAGGACAAAGAGTCTGTCTAATGCTAACAGAAGCACCAAAAACTCAATACCAGAAAACTTAGGTCCATTGTACTCTGATCATAATGAACATGACAACGATGAAGCTTTGGCATCGTTGAACGCCCCCTTACACTCCACATTATCCATGGAAAGCATAGACAGAACAAGTTCATCGTCACCTTCAAGAGGTCTTTTTGAATCAAATTATTTGAATCCTTCCATGATCCCTGGTAACTTACATTCTTCATCAAACAAATCCATTGAACATTTGGTAAAAAGATATGGAGCGGTAAGCTTAGTTCGACAACTTGCAACTGATCTAGCTCAAAGAGAAGCTGAAATATCGTTAATAAGGAAACAAAATTCCACGAGAGAAAACTCTTTGATCAAATTATTGAACGAAATGGGATTATCAACAAGTGAAGTGGAATTGATTTTGAAAGATAGAATGGAAAAAAGTTCAGTTAACAGTGTTGATATCAATGATACATATTTTCTCAAAGACTTGATTAATGACGCAATGAATGAACATTTCGACGATGTACCACAATTGAGAGCATCTTCATCGGCATCCATTGCTTCAAATACATTGACTAGGACCCCAAATAGAGGTACAACTGATAACTCCACAAAGAAAGAACCACAAGAGAAAGCAAATAAAACAAGACCACATTCATTCTCATCACCACCTATACCATCATCGAATGAACTGAGAAATAACACATCAAGTGCTTCAATATCATCCCAAATTCAATCAAACTCAATATTGAACGTTGTTTCCCATAGATTTTTGAATCATGTTCCTCAGCCAGTTCATGATGTTATTATAAACAATAGTACAAACAATAAAAAACTAGTGCCCATGGAAATGGAAAACTTCGATCCCACTGATGTTAAACCTCCAACTTATCAAACTCATACAGAAGATGATAGAGGATATATAGATAAATTTGGATTCATATATGATCGAAAATCTAAAAAGGCAGATCCACCTTCCAAACTGGAGACCTCTACTAAAAGCCCAATTGATAAATCATTCACTTCAAGATTATTAGAAATTGCGAGTGATTATGATAAGTCACAAGATCAAAATAACAGACAATGGGATGAATTCATTAAGAAAATCTCTTTGTTGAGTAATGATAATAATACTGGTGATTTATTGGCAATTAATGGAGAGAATTTATCAAAGTTTAAACATCTACATAAAGAATTTTCAAAACTTGTTTCAAATGGGATCCCAATGAAATATAGGGCCAAAATATGGTCTGAATTAACAGGATCTGAAAATTTAATGACCCCCTCAGAATATTATAAGCTTGTTCATGAATCAAAATCAAATGAAGAAGCAGAATCCCAAATCGAATTAGATCTCTATAGAACTATGCCTTTCAACATTTTCTTCAAAGATAATGGACCTGGATTGAAAAAATTGAAAAACATATTGATTGCTTATAGTAGAAAATTTCCAAATATAGGTTATTGTCAAGGTATGAATTTTATTGCTGCTAATATTCTTTTGGTCTTTTCAAATGAAGAAGATGCTTTTTGGGCATTTGTTGGACTGGTTGATAATATATTACCATCTGATTTTTTCAATTTGGTTAATGTTAAAAATGATTTGGCATTATTCAGAAATATATTTGTGGAGAATTTACCAAGGTTGAGTGATCATTTGACCAATATAGATGTGGAAATTGAACCTATATGTTTCAATTGGTTTATTTCATTATTCAGTGATAGTTTACCCATACATATTGTCTTTAGAATCTGGGATGTTATGATGTTAAATGGATACACTGAAATGTTCAAGATTTCAGTTGCATTATTCAAGGTTTTTGAAAAGAATTTATTGAATTTAAAAAGTAATGTCGAAGTTTACGAATTTATGAAAAACTTAAATACAACAAATATCAACTTGAAAGGGTCTGAACTAATTAAAGTTAGCTCCTCGATATCTACATTATCAGCACCTTCATTGAAAAACAAAAAAATAAATGGTCATTAAAGAGAAACTAACGAATATTAAATATAATGAAACTATCATGAATCAACTCTAAAGTATCATAAATTTGTAGGGAACTTAATGATATTATCTATAACATAGTATTGGAAACAATTCAATAAAGTTGGGAATACCAGCATAACTAAAAATATTTGTAGATTTGGAAATCCATCTGTCCAACTTAATACCCAATCAGCATACATGATGAAGATTGGAATGTAAAGCAACAAGTATATTATTCCTTTCATCAGCACTACTGCAAGAAAAAATATAGTCAATTGTTTCAAATATGGGACAATTCTTGGTGGTTTACCATAATTACCACTCTCTATATCTTTAATTCCAAGGATTTCACAGACCTGATAAATAAAGAACAAGCAAAACCATAATATTGGGACCCCTATTGTTGTGTCCATTAATAAGTTTAAAAAATACCAATCACATTGATTACCTGTTTCGCCATCATCATCACCGCCATTATCTGAAAGCGCTAATAGCAATCTTCTAGATTTTAATAATGATACCGTCAAGTTCAATAAATGAATACCTAAAGCACCAAACACTTGTTTAGATACATCAAAGAACCATACTCTCCATGGTCTTCTTGGATGTTCATAAGATCTTTTCAAAAGCAATGATGAAACAGCTATCAACCCTAATAATGATTGAATTAATATAGATACCGGTCCTAATAGTTCACATTCTTGATCTGGTAGAATCTTCTTTTTTGTCATATTTTACACTCTTTTGAATATTTGATAAGCATATGACTACACAACAATCTTGAATATAATTTATGATTTGACTTTAGTGAATTGAAATTTGATGTCAATAAAGTATTTAAGAGTGAAAGAAAGAACGCAGTTATCTGTTTAAAGTTTAAACACTCGGTGAGTGCGAAAATGTTGCCTTTAAAATACGCGAATGCGTTCTATAATTATATTATTATTAATATTAAATATTATTATTGACGTCCTTCATAGATATTATTGTATTTTATCGAAAACTTTGACTTGAAATACCTTTCATAAGTTGATTACTAATTTATAATATTGATTTTATATATATATATATAATAGAAATTTTTTTCCATTATTAAAGTTTTAACTTTTGTAAATAAATGTAACCTCATAAATTTCAATTTAACCTCAAAATTAAAAATATTAAAAAAGTCCCAAAATTTAAACCCAAATTTTGAAAGTAAAATTATGATTGTTAAATAATTTACCTTAAAATATCTAGTTTCCCATATTAAAATAATTATTATACAATACAAAAATAAAGAAATAATTCGCTTCAAGAGTTTCTTCACGTGATAATCACGATTTTACGTGGGTGTACCGATTTATATACCTTTATAAATATATAATATAGTACCATATATAGGAATGAAATTGAAACCTTTGAACAGATATTAATTTAGAGCTGTTGTGATACTTCGAAATTTAAATATGCTAATTTAAAAAGCGCCATGAATGCTCCAATTATCGAAAAGATAGTTAAAAATGCTATTAAGCTCAATCACAAGATACAAGCAGTGACTACAACTTACGATTTATACGGATTACAAATAAGATTAATCATTCAAGACTCAAGACGTCGAGGCCTCCGTATTTCAATACTACAGGAAACAATCATATATATATAGTCATTAATTAAATGGATAGTCTATTTTCTTAAAACTTTATCGGCTATAGCGAAAAGATCTGCATCAATCGGTTTAGTTTTATGAATTGTTAATAGAGAACCTGCAATATATCTCCCATTGTTTAGCACGGATTTAGCTGAATTATCTGTTGATTTTGAATCAATAGAGTTCACAGTTGTGAGTAAGGTTAATAAACTTGATGTATGATTCTCCAAAGTGAAATCTGGTTTATGTTGTAATAACACACCAATAGTTTTTGTAACTTCAAATAAGTAAGATGCAGGTATGTTATCCTTGAAAGTTAATACTTTTGTTGTGATTGGCTTTATATCAGCATTTGGTAAATAAATGACAACTTTGTTTAATAATAAAAGCAAAATCGTATTCAATTCAACATTTGAATCTGCAGCTATGATATTTTGTGGAATATCACTTTCAATAATCTTTGTTACATTTGATTTATTCATCAAAACAAATGTTTTCTTCAAAAATGCAACTAGTAAAGAAGTGAAGTTTGTGTAATATTTACTATTTCTCACAGTAGCTTCAATTAATAATACGAAAATCTTAAAGTTCTTTTCAGCAAATAATGAGCCCACAGTATCTATACTCATCAAAGTTTTGAGAAGGTGAAGAATACCTTGAAATTGAATTGGATCTATCAAACAATTATATTTAAGTAATAGGAAATCAACCAATTGAGGTTCTTGATCCAATACTTCATTTCTATCAGCAGCAGATGATATTGAATTCCCTAATATTGTTGATGCAGCAGATACGATATAACCATTTTGTTCGTTCTGATCTTTGATTATTTGGATTGAAACTTCTCTCAAAGATTTGTTTGAGGTGGAAAGATTAGCAGATATATTCCCTATTGATGCAAATATTCTTCTACGAGCCATTAATTTATTTTGAAATTCAAGCTTTGCCAACAATCTCAATGTATCAGCAAATCTAGCTTGTAAGATTTGTTCAATTACTTCATCATTAAAGTTAAACTTTGGATTAACGGTGATGTCTTCCAAAATTGTTGATAAACTAACAGCTAATTCACTAAATTCATCTTCATCATCAAAGTTTGATTGATTTTCCAGCACTTTGTATAAACGTATGCTCAATGACTCAATGACTTGCGGGTCTGCTTTATAATTCATACATTTTACTAAATCTGTTAATAAATCCACAGCTGCAAATATATCATTCTTAGTAATTGAGATATAATCAATAACTTGTTGTGAAATAAATGAAATTTCTTTAGCAGAATCTGGACTATCAATAACCAAATTCTTGAGTAAGATCAATATTCTTTCATTCAATGATTCTTCTTCTGGATGTTCTTCTAAATGATCTGCTAAATTCTTGATAAATTGAGTATTTGAGGCCAACAGTTCTCTATTCACCACATTATCTGCTATAGCATTGGCTAAAACTCTGATCAATTCCATTAATAATTCTTCATATCCAGTGTTATCAAGATTCAATATCAAATAATCACCAGCACCGATGAATTTGTTTAAATTTGAATGTATTAATTCATGATTTCTAGTTTCTGGGTTTCTTAGTAATACTGCCAATTGGTCCAACAGCTTGAGATAACTGTCTCTGTATACGTTGTCCACGTTCAGCTTCTTCTCTTCACAATCATTAACAAATGGACTAAGTCCAAATAGCACATGTTCCAAATCCATTTCCTTTCAATTACAACTTTAGCCCTTCCAGCGCCTTTCTTTAGCCAAAATGCTTTAAACTTGTTTCTTCTTATTGTTATCTGAAAAGAAAACATGAATTTTGAAATCCGGAATATTATGGCTTACGTAACACATTTACAGATTACACTCACATTTTTTTACCCAAACAAAAACAGTCTGTTTGGCTTGGAATCCACAGCGTGAGAATTACACAAGGTTTTCGGCGAGTCACATTGTATCACAGACCATACAGAGCCTGTTATTGGAGAGCTAGAAGGGAACCACACCCACAGTGATTTATAGAGTGCTGCTTTTTTTTGCGCAGAGTTTTGGTTGAAATAGGTCAAAAAAAGTGTTGATCAAAAAATTAGCCTGGGGGTGTTTCAACGTTTTCGACATACCCAACGTCCGTTCCTGGATCAAACATCATAGAGAAGAAAGGCTTTAAACGAGAGATATCACAGTTTGATACTAGTCACATTCATAGAGATAAGATAACTTAAAGTACAATGGGCGGATCATCAGATGCTAGCCGCCTTTTCTCACCACATCCAATTAAAGAAGATGGTAATGCTTCGATAAATAATGGCATACCTACAAAGTCAAAGCTATCAATAGCATTACAAAACGCCGCTGATAATGAATCAATAAAGACAGTGAAACCTGTAACGCATCCTTTGAATACGTCTATTGGAATTGATGATGTTTTCCACAATAATGATCAAGGCGCTGGTGAATTCAATTCTGATGATGATAGTGAAGAAGAGGAAATTGATCCTAAAAAATTGGAAAATGAAGAAAACCAAGAAGATTATAAAAGAGGTGGTTACCATCCAGCTTTTATTGGTGAAGAATATAAAGATGGAAGATATATTTTAGTACGAAAACTGGGATGGGGTCATTTTAGTACTGTTTGGCTTGCAAAAGATAATGAGAAGAATCAACATGTTGCCATCAAAATTGTTCGTTCAGCTTCTCACTACACTGAAACAGCAATTGATGAAATCAAATTGTTAAGAAGAATAAGTTATAATAGTTGTGTACATAGAGGGAAAAAGCATGTTATAGCATTCTTGGATTCTTTTACTCATGAAGGACCTAATGGTGCTCATGTTATAATGGTTTTCGAAGTATTAGGTGAAAATTTATTGAGTCTTATTAGAAAATATAAACATAGAGGTATACCTGTTATTTATGTCAAACAAATTGCAAAGCAAATGTTACTTGCGTTAGATTATTTGCACAGAGAAACTGGTGTTATTCATACAGATCTTAAACCTGAAAATGTTTTGATAGAGATTGGTGATGTTGAACATATAGTGAAGATGGTTGAGACCTTAGAGAGAGAGGAAAAAGATAAGAAAAGAGAAGAAAGAAGACGATCAAGAGTGTCAAGTACAAGTGTTCCACCACATTCTGGTTCCAATAGTGGAACTTCAACACCATCAAGAAATGGAAGACGATCAAGACGTCAAACATTAATTACAGGATCACAACCTTTACCATCACCTATAAGCAGTGGGAAGTATTTTGAAAATTCATTCTCACAAGAATCACCAAGTAAATCACGTAATGGGAAGCCTGAAGGTGTTACAAACTCACTGTCATCAATGTCTATCTCTGCAGAAAATGCTATACAGAGTTTACCAGAGGAATCACCTGAAATTTTGGATGAAAATTTGATCAGAGTTAAAATTGCAGATTTAGGTAATGCGTGTTGGTATGATGAGCATTTTACTGATGATATTCAAACTAGACAATATCGTTCTCCAGAAGTTTTATTAGGTGCTAAATGGGGTTGTTCGGCTGATGTTTGGTCCTTAGCATGTATGATTTTTGAATTATTAACTGGTGATTATCTTTTCGATCCAGTTCAAGGTCATAGTTATACCAAAGATGATGACCATATTGCACAAATCATTGAATTATTAGGTAAAATACCATCAAATGTCTTGAAAGATGGGAAATATACTAGAGAGTTTTTCAATTCAAGAGGTGAATTGAGAAATATTTCTAAACTGAAACCATGGGGATTAAGAGACGTATTGATTGATAAATATAAATATAAGGAATCTGATGCTCATGATATCGCTGATTTCTTATTACCAATGCTTTGTGTCAATCCTGAAAAAAGGGCTGATGCTGGTGGTATGGTTAATCATCAATGGTTATCAGATGCTATGGGTTTAGAAAATGTTGTACTAGAAAGACCATTACGTGGTACCGGTGATGATATTCCTGGTTGGTCAAAAGAAGTTAAAGGTCACCCAAAACATTGAAAAGTTTGAACTTTTCCAATCATTTTATTTCTTTCATTTTTGAGTACTTGCATAAATTTGTATTCTGTTTGTTTATTTGTTCTACAACTTGTTTTATTGATAATAATATATTCCACAAAGAATACAGATCATTATAAAATATTTATTGGTTGATTTTCATTTTTGTTTTTTCTTATCCAAATCATATGTAACATTAGTTATATAGAGTAATATAGTTATTCTTTAATACTCAAAATTAAAAGATTTGTAAATTTTCAACGATCAAAGTTTTGAATCACGACTTAATAACTTTACAAGTTTCAAAACTTCTTCTGCTGCACCCCACGATGTTTCATAACCCATTCCACCAAACCCATAAACATGAACTAGTTGTTGATTATCAATCTGCTCAGACTCAATTCTTATACCACCTTTTCTAGCAGGTCTGAACCCTACATTTATATTTCTGATATCAAGCTCACCATCAATGAACACTTCCGGGAAGAGAACTTTGGCCCTACTGGTTATAGCTTTTGTATCTTCAATTTTTGGAGTTGTTTGATAATCACCAACTTGCTTGGTACCACCAACGATCAAACCACCATCTAAAGGTCTTGGAATCAAGAATGTCCACGAACCATCTGATGATTGATGAGTGATTGTTTTGTTTTCATATGGATTTCCTTTAGGTGCTCTGACTAATAAAGTTTGACCTCTAATCACAAAAGAGTTAGGATCTAATCCACCGTTATACTGAACACCTAACCCAGTAGCATTAACAACAATAGATCCAGGATTCGATTGTGAAACTTGTTTTAATGACCCAATCTCTTGTCTTTCAAATTGAACACCATATTCGAAAGTCAGTTTTCTTTGTAAATACTGGATGTATAATGGTGAATTAACTATCCAAGTGTCATATTTAGCACCAAACGAGACATTCTTTGGGAGTTTGTCCTTTGAAATTTCTTTCATATTAGTTAATTCTTCAAAATAACCTCTTGATTTCACACCGTAAAGCCCCTGGGTTTCTAAATAATCAATACCTTCTATAAATTTTATAGACGACCAAGGTTCTTCAACAGCTACTCTCTTGAAACGTTTTAAAGTCTTTCTAGCCAACTTTGATTCTTCATAATCCTTATCAGATTTACTAGGATATGGTCTGAAATGAGCACCTGCCCATTGAGAGGTATATTGTGAATTCAAGGGATCTGTTGGAAGATGTTTAGCAATGATTTTTACTTTATAACCTTCTTCACTTAACGCCAGAGCAGCTGATAAGCCAATCACACCTGCGCCGACCACTACTATGTCTCTGCTCATTACTATCGATGTTTTGATAGATATTAAAGCTGAGTTTTAAGGAATACCTTGCTTCTCTTGACTTCACCTGAACGAAGTAACAAGAAGGATGAACAAGTTCTCCGTTTAAATTAATCTATGAATCATATAGGTTATCGCGTTATCGCGCCCCCGCCGCGATTAAACATATTAGCGCTAGAAATTTGAGAAATCGTTAAAAAAACGTTACTAAATTAATAAGATACGAGATCAATTTCTGTGTAACAAATTGTATATTAAAAACTTTCTAAGAATTCCCAAAGGCCTGAATTGAAATATAATTAAGCAAATACGAAAGAAAACAAATGAAATTAATGACTCAAGTTTATACTTTATAATTGATATACATTATGGTATTTTTTAACATTTTTTTTAGATCCCATGGGAATTTCATCACTTATTGATAATTTAAATCTAATCAAGATCTAAATCACCTTCAGCATCTTTTGATTCTTCTTTCTTTTCTTCAGCTGGTTGTTGTTCTTTTAATTTTTGAGAGAATTTTTGGTATTCTTCAGCTTCTTTTTTAGCTCTAGCAGCTTCTTGTTTTTCATTTTCAGCTTGTAAGTATCTACCTTTAATCAAGTTACCTTTTGAAGCTAATTCTTCGTATTTAGCAGTGTAGATACCTAATGAAGCATCTTCATTATCATATAACCAATCTTCAGCTTTTAATAATAAAGAAGATAAATCAGATTTTTCTTGTTCTGAAACGAATTTTTCATATATGTCATCTAATTTACCTCTGAAATCGTAAATGTATTCTTCAATTTCATTTCTCTTGTTTTGAATTTTGAAGACTAAATCATCTTGAGAAGTTAATTGACCTTCTTTTTCTAATAAATCATTCAAAGTTTTTTCTGGTAATGAAGCATCATGGGTAACGATGGTTAAATCATCTTTCTTAACAAGTTGTTTAACTTTTTTGTATTTTGGTTCATAATCTTCTGGTTTTTCACCTTCACCTTCATATGGGATTTCTTCATCAACTTCAATTTCTTCAACGGTGTAAGCTGATTCAACACTGTAGATACCTGATTCGTTGTTTCTTAATTTAGCTTTAACAGTGACGGTTTGTTGACCTTCGGCTGGTTTAACACCTTTGATTTCCCATTGAGCAATATCAGTAGCAACACCGGCTGGTAATTCTGATGGGTTTGTGTATTTAGCTTCAATTTTGAAGTCACCAGTACGTTCTAAAGTGATGACTTTGGTTGATGGGAATGGAGAACCAGCTGGGAAAACTTCTAAGTGATCATCATCATCTTCAACTTGTTGATCCCAGTAGTAAGAAACTGAATCTGGGTTAACATCTGTGAATTTGAATGGACGAACTCTTAAAGTTGGTGAATGAATAGCACAGATGAAAGTAGCACCTTTAGCGATAGCTTCATCTTGGTTTAAGTGGAATGATAATGGTTTACCGAAAGCTTCTGAGATACTTTCTTTCAAAGATGGAACTCTTGAACCACCACCAATAACTTCAACGAAGTCAATATCTTCTGGTTTCAAACCAGCGTTTTTCAAAGCGGTTTCAACTGGAACATTGACACGTTCTAATAATGGAGCAACCAATTCTTCTAATTTTTCTCTGGTTAATGATGATGAGAAATCAAT
This sequence comes from Hansenula ciferrii, assembly GCF_000313485.1. Lineage (NCBI taxonomy): Eukaryota > Fungi > Ascomycota > Saccharomycetes > Phaffomycetales > Wickerhamomycetaceae > Hansenula > Hansenula ciferrii. The sequence goes on along the minus strand of NW_011887561.1, from coordinate 40,964 downwards.
ATCATTGATAACTGATTCAACACTGAATGGAGCTTGGGTGTTAGCTGATAAAATTTTCTTGATTCTTTCAGCTGAAGCTAAGATACGTGAGAATGATTTTGGATTTTCTCTAACTTTGACTTTGTATTTAGCATCTAATTCATCAGCAAAATGGTTAGCGATGGCGAAATCGAAATCTCTACCACCAAAGTGTTTATCTGAACCTGAACCTAAGATTTTCAATTCACCTTTCTTTAAAGCTGCAATAGAAACACCATAAGCTGAGTGACCGATATCAACGAAAGCAATGTTTAAAGCTTTGTCTTCTGGGAAATCAGTTTTGAAAACACCGTAACCAACAGCAGCGGCAGTGATATCATTGACAATTCTGACTGGGTTTAAACCAGCGACTCTAGCAGCATCAGCAACAGCATGACGTTGTTGTTGAGTGTAGTAGATTGGGACAGCGACAACGACATCTTCTAATTTACTTTTTGATTCTTTAGCGACTTGATCTTTTAATTTGTTAAAGTACATGGCGGCTAATTGAATTGAAGTGAATTCTTCAGTTTTACCTAAAAATTTAACTTTAGCACCAACTTTACCATCGATATCAACTAATTCAGTTGAAAAGAATTCAGCTTCTTTAGCAACATCTGGGTGGTTGTAATCTAAACCAATGATTCTTTTCAAGTTATCAACGGTGTTTTTGATGTTTGATGTTTGTTGTGATTTACCAGTTTCACCAATGAAACGGTTCTTGTAACCAAAACCAATTAATGATGGTGTTGAACGGTTAGAAACTTCATTGACGACAACGTCAATACCTCTGTTTTTGGCAACAGCGACAACAGAGTTGTGGTTACCGAAATCTAAACCAAATGGAGTACTCATTTTTTAATGTATGTTATTTATATGAATCCTTCAAAAGAATTGATCAAAATAAACTTCCTTCTTTTTATTCAAACAAATCTTTTGTTAAAAGGTTTCAACACAAATCTGCTTTTTGCCATGATCCATCATTATAAATGAAAAAAAAATCTTCAGTAAAAAAAAAAAATTCCGCGAACTCTACCCGGAACTCTTCGCCCATGATCTCGAAGCTTCTAGAGAAAAACTATCGAAAAGGGAAATACGCCTACTTTGGTCATCCAAGATCCAAGAATACTGTGGGATTTCAGGCTTTTAACGAAATCTACAATGCATTTATGGTGTAATTGTGTGAGATTTGACACAAAAATCGAGGTGATTCTTGCCGTTTAAGTTACATTCTAAACAAAAAACACATCCACTTTTGCCTTACAATAGTGTAAAGTTAAACTATGTACTTTCCCTGATGATGGTCAAAAGTGTTTGCCATCCTGGTTGTTCAAGTAATCTATAAGCATCTTCTAATCTATGTTCCACTGCAATCTTAACAACCAATTTTTGCTCAGATGGTGATAAAATGTCTAAAGAGAATAAATAAGCCAATAAATGGAAATCTGAAATGGAATTAATCACATCGTTTGTATCAAAACTATCAATTTTCAATTGTTTTTTAATTTCTAAAAAGTCCTGGGAAATACCAGCGGCTTGGCGATTTTCAATTGGGAACTTATTTGATTTGAAGACTGGATTCGGTTCCTGTGGGAAACCATGTGAAAGTGTGACCAATAAATAATCAACTGGAAATGCCGGTTTAGCATTTGATTTAACTTGTAATTTATATTCATTCATCTTGGTATAGAAAATATCTGGAACATATCGATCATCATTTGTCTCATTAATGTATGCAAAAGATGGATGTGTTGAACCGGTCAAAATGTCAGCTTTAACTAAACCTTCAGCACCTTCAGATACTTGATATGAAGCAATATCAATTTCTCCTTGTAAATTACCAGATACAACACATGTAACAAATTTTGAAGAGAATTTACCAGATTGTGAAAATTGAGTATAATTTGGATATTTAGATTGTAATTTAGCTGCAAAGATAACTTCTAATGATGATAAGAAATATGAATCTTTATGTCTTTTACAAATAACAGAACCATCACCATTACCTGCATCAATCAAATCAGAAAATATCACACCAATTTTATACAGACCAGCACTTTTTGCCAAATTATCAATTCTTTCTTCATCTTCCCAAGGTAAACCTAAAGTCAACCCATCATTTTCATCATGTTGAGTAGGTTCATAAATGGCTTCAACAACAGCTTTAATACCTAATGGAACTTTATCATATTTTTGATATGTACCATACAAGAACCCTATACGTTGAGTACCAGTTCTTCTCCAACTTTCAATAAATGAATTAACAATTTCGAAATTTGCAAATTCAACGTGATCCACCATACGGAATTCTTGTTGTTGTAATGTGATAGCTGATGGTTGACATTTGGAACAAATACCTTTTGGCCAAGGTTCATGACCTCCAATACATTGTTTATTAATGGTAAAATTTGATTCTGTTAATGGTGCAATATATGAAGATCCAGTACCTTTATTAACAGCTTCATTAACTTCTTTCAAATGTGAATGAAATGATGCATGTTTGATTTGATTTTCTTCTCTATATCCTTTATCATATGGCGGTAAAGGTGAACAATATTCACACATACCTTTATCATTATGTCTACAAAATGTTCCCCTTTTTCTTGGTATTAAACCATCTTCTTTCTCTAATAATTTATCAACAGGTAATTCTTCAACTTTCTTTGGATCCTCTATTTTTGGAATGGAAACGAATCCTTGTGATTGTTGCTGTTGTTGTGATGGTTCTATTGGTATGGAATTTTGTTGTTGTTCTTGTGATTGATCTGTAATCTTACTTTCATATGAAATGAATAGCATTTCACCATTTTTGAAGCCTAGTTCTTGTGGTGTGCTACCAGCTAAAGTTCCAATTGATCTAAATGGACCTGCTGGTTTATCTGAGATTGATAAAGAGCTAACATCAGCATCTGGGAATTTTGGTGATAATTCTTCAATAACATTCAAAAAGTCCGCTGAACTATTAGCTGAGACTCTGAACATCCCATCTTTGGATCTAAATCTTAAAATCTGGCACGAAAAGTTAGTCAATTGTCCTCCTTTTACCAACAAACACCTTCACTTACAATACTGCTCATCTTTCACCGCTTTGATACTGATAAATCTGGTTTTAAACAAATCATTAGTTGTATCATTTGCCATCAACTTTGTTTAAAGATGGCCTTCGATTTTCGCGGGTCAAAATATCACTGGTTCGCGCACCCAAAATAGTTCGTCAAAAAGTTGAAAGAAAATCAAAAACAGACGTGTACAAATAAATAAATGACAAACTCTGTGTAAATTCAGTTTAGGATACACAACAATTGTGATCAAGTTCCATACAAAAAAGTTCTATCCAATATGGCTGACAATCAAACCACAGAACAAACAGAACAAGTGATCTCTAAGATCTCTGTCTTCACTCCAATCATATATGTTACCGTTGTGCTTACGGCTCTAGTTGTATTCTCAATCAATTACAGAAAGAATAAGATAAATGCATTATATAATAGACAACCATTCTTCAAAAGAAACTTACCTAAAGAATTACATTTTGAATTAAGAGATAGTGACCCAAAACCAAATGAAAAAGTATTAAAAGCAGCTTTATTAAGAAGAGGTGCTGAATCTATTAGAAGAACAATCAAACTTAAAGAAGTTCAACCATTTATCACAGCATTATATCAAAAAGGTTCAATTGGTGATGATCTTTATGAAAGATATCAAACTGCTACAAAATTAGAAGAGTTAGAAGTTCAAGAAATTGTAGCAGAAACTGAAAAATATAAAGCTGGTTGGATTCCAAAATTTGTTCCTTTATTACAAGAAATTTGCTTCAATGAAGCATTGAGAAGAAGATATAGCGCTATTGAAGATAGAAAATTGGATTTACTAGACCAATGGGAAATTAAAATTTCTAAAGATGGTATTTTAGAATTCCCAAATAAAGAAAAATAAAGTTTATTCAACTACAATTAATCGTGATAAACTGTATAACATCTACATTCGTTCTTATGAAATGAATCAAATCTTATGAATTTTATCTTCTACATTCAAGATCAAAATAATCATGCTTTTCTTAAATTATTATGCAGTGTAGTGTTTTTAATCTTTATTAGACATTTTATAAATACATTTTTTTACTCTAGAGTTCATTAGTTTTTACCCTTCTTCTTTTTACCAACAACTTGGAAATCCCATCCATCATCATCATTTTCAGCACTGATACGCAAGGCTTCATCCCATGATAAACCATCTTGAGATTGATCTTCAACAGCTTTACGACGTTTCATGAAGTCTTGAGCAAATCTTCTACCATCCATAGTAGAACTGTTTGAATAAATAGTATCAGCAACGATTTCTGATGATTCTGAACCAACTGGTAACATCAATAAAACTTGTAAGACTTCATCTTTATTAACACCTTTGTTTAATTTCATTGAAGTACGAACCCAGTTCAAAAATTCTTGTCTTGGTGAAACAGTTTTATAAACTTGACTTGTTGGTTGAAGTTGAGCAGCAGTATTAGCAGATACACTACGTAAAATCTCTGGTGTAACTGGCTTAACAGTTGATGTGATCTTTGGTGCTTGGGTCTTCACAACTGGTTTTCTATTTGAACTAACAGTAGTCCAAGCATTAGTTGATGGAACTGAAGAAGTTGCGATTGATGCAAATGAGTTCTTATTAGCAGCGGCTGGTTTTTTCAATGGTGTTGTTGATGCAGATGAGGAACCATTTGAAGCACTAACAGCAGCGGCAGCAGCGGCAGCGGCAGCAGAAGCAGCAGCTTCTTCTTCACGTTGAATGTCTAATAAAGTTTTAGCTGGAGGAGCTGATGCTTTTGTTGGAGTACCCCAACTTGAGGTAGTTGGTAAGATTGTCTTTGGAGCTTCTGAATCTTTAATTGATTTCTCAGTGTTTGCTAACAATTGAGCAGCTAATAATTTATCTTGTTTAACTTTAGCTTTTGTTTGTTTAGCAGATTCTTCAGCTTCTAATCTTTGAATTTGTTCCAAAGTTAATTGTGGTGCATTTGAAACAGATTTATTAGCCCATGGTGCTAATTTTGGTGCAGAGGACTTCGTTTGTTCTGCTTTTACAGCTTTTGAAGATTCTTCTGCGGTTGGTTGCTGACCGTTAGAAGTCTTAGCTGCTTGCTTTTGAACGGGAGTAGCAACAGCTGCTGCTGATGTGGTTGATGAAGCGACTTGTGGAGCAGATGAAATTGTCTTAGAAGGAATAGAATCTTTAGCCTTTGATTGTTCTTTTCTTGAAGTGGATTGTTGAGGTTTAACTTCAGATTTTGGAGCAGTTTGTTCTTTTGAAGCTGGTGATTCGTCTTTCAAAACGCTGTCTAAAACTTTATTGTTGATTTGGTTCAAAATATCTTCATCTTGGGAAGGGACAGAAGAAGTTGTAGCATCAGTGGTATCAGCGACTGGAGCAGTAGATAAAGAAGTTGATGCATTTTGATTTGTGAATGATTGATTGACAAATGGTGATTGTCCACCGATTCTGAAATTTTGAGCAGAAACAGCATCTTGAGACAGATCTGGCTGAGTAACCCAAGGTGAGTTACGACCAGAAGTAGATGCTTGTAGCTGTTGTGCTTGTAGCTGTTTTGTCCAGTTTGGTTGAATACCATTTTGTAAATTTCCGTACCCTGTTTGAGCCTGAGGTTGTTGTAAGGATAAGCTTTGATTGAATAAATCAGGCAATTGTTGGTCAAAATTTAATGAATTAGAGAATGATGCAGATTGTGGTGCTAAGTTTGGTAATGGTGTCAAGAATGGAGAAAATTGATTATTAGTAGATGACATCAATTGTTGCAGTGGGTAATAACTAAATTCTTCTTCTCTTCTAATGTTCAAGTTCAGACTTAAATACCCAGCAATGAACCATGAATGCATTGAAATACCATCAAATGGACCTTGTTGATTATTAGTTGGATCCAAATAATACCAATTGATCTGAGCTGGTTGCACCAAGTTGTTAAACGTTGGTTGACCAAATACTGAAGCTCCACCGTTACCATAAGGAGAATTCAAAGATTGATCAGTACCAGCACTCAGTAATGAATTGTTCAAGAATGGACTCCCTGTTAATACATTATCGTTTAATCTGCTAGTATTTATACCAGGGATTGAAGATGTAGGAACCTGATTAGTAGAACTAGTTGTCGATTCATTCTTAGCCCACCTGGAAAAATCATTAAGCTTTTCATTGATCTCAACCACTTGTGGATCATCTTTCTTGGATAAAGTACCCTGGAAAGTTCTATCACCATCAATTTGTTCAATAAGTTCCTTAATTGGTTGCAGTGAACGATATGATTCAACAGATTCGCCATTGCTGATTTTCTCTTGAATTTGTGACCAAACAGCTAACAATTCATCAATAGTGTATACTCGACTGTTTGAAGTAGCTGGTTCAGGGTTAGTGGCGAAATTTGATTGTGGTTGCTGAAATGAAGAATCACTGAATGTATTTGGAATATATTGTTGATCTTGATCCCATGTTTTTGTGGTTTTAGATGTTGATGGTGCACTAGCTTCTTGACTTCCGCCCCTTGAAGGAGTTGGACGCATCCTAATTACATTGTTAGTATTGGGTTCATTGAAATCACTGGTATAATCAGTTTGGTGGAAGGATCTTGATAAAGATCTCAGAATCAAACCAGATCACACAAAACACAAATTTGAACTTACCATGCTGGACCAAAGTTTAATGAGGGAGATTGAGACATGATATTATTTTGTTTGTTATGTGCAATGCTTGATAGTTAAAATGCTTGATATAGCGACTATATGTTTATGCGTTCTTTGAAATATTTTCAAAAATAAGCTATAATTGTAACTTGTTCAGGCCTTTATATTTGTACTTGCAATAAAAATTTTCAATTTTTCGAAGTTCCCAATAATTTTTTTGGTAATTCGATGGCGCGCGAAAAAAATTCAAAAATTCTGTCATTTTCTACATGGGCGACTTTCAAAATTAACTATTATAGAAACAAAAGATCGCAGGGTAAATTTTATATGGGAAGCTGACAGTTTGAACATCAATCTACTCGTTATTTCATGGTTCATGGGGATCCATAATATTTTTATATTTAATATTAAAATATCAATAATTGGTCGTTGTCCCTATTCACCTGAGTTCAAAAATCCGGAAATCTTTACTACTTTAGAATCATTATCTGAACATTAAAAAATCAATCATCTAGCATTTCGTACCTGTTTATATACCCATTTTTCTTTCTAAGTCAGTGTGGAAATCTTTGTTGAAAGCATTTTCTTGACCTGTAATTATGTGTTAGTAAGACAATTCAATAATACCAAATAAATAATAAAACATACCGGAATAGATATCTTCCCAATCAATTGATGTGTCTTTATTCAACAAGATATCTCTATGTATGTTTGAATTGTTTCCTAAAGCACTTGGAGTGAAATCAGTACTTTCGACAATTTTCAATTCCATAGTTCTTTTGATTGGTTCAGCAGCACCGAATATACGTCTATATTGTTCTAATTTCAAATCATGTTGAGTTTGTTCCCAATTTTGAATTCTGTTTTCTAATGGGTGTCTGTTGTTGATTTTGGAGCTTATTGATAACGGACCTTCTTCAGATCTTAAGATATCTTGTAAACCTGGAGCTGATGGTGCACTTTGACCGAATTTTGTGCTATCAACAGCATTTGGTTGTGATGATTCAGGAATAAATTTAAGACTCTAAAAAAAATGGTTAGTTGGTTTACAGTCCATGGATAGACATATTGAGCTCTAGAGCAACATACCATTGTGTGATTTTCTTTGTTTTCTGATTAAGTTGGTTGAATTGAATGATGAAATACTTTATGAGTTTGTCAGTTTTGTTGGTGGCGTTTTGATTTTGATTTTTGTTAAAAACTTGGTTTTTAGTGCCCGGAGACAAAAAAATCTAAATCTTTATGAAAACTGAACTCAATATCAAAACAATCAGATGAACTTTCTTTTTAATTATTAACATTTCACCATTCAAAAAAGATATGAGCGAGTCTCAAAACCAAGGAGAGCTCTATACACTCAAATACTTCACGACCTCAAAACATGCTAAAGAAACAACAACCATAAAGATCAGCCCGAATGGAATATATTTCGCGACAGCTTCATCAGATGCCAATATTCATATATTTGATTTTAAAACTGGTTCATTCATACGATACTTAGGTGGACATTCAAGAGGGATTTCAGATATAGCATGGTCAAGAGACTCAAAACATATAGCGTCTGTTTCGGATGATATGAGCGCAAGAATATGGGACATAGAATATGGTGAATGTATTAATGTTATGGAAGGTCATACGTTCCATGTTACTTGTGTTGAGTTCAATTATAAAGGCAATTTATTGGTTACAGGGAGTGCAGATGAAGCAATAAGAGTATGGGACGCACAAAGTGGGAAATGCCTGAAAACATTGAGTGCACATTCAGATCCTATCGCATCTGTTGATTTAAGTTGGGATGGTACTATTATCGCAAGTGCAAGTTATGATGGTTTAATTAGATTATTTGATACTGAATCTGGTCAATGTTTGAAAACCCTGATTTATGATAAAGGTGGCTCATCATTTCCAGTGTCATATGTTAGATTCTCACCAAATGGAAATTATTTATTGGCTACAAGCTTAGATAATACAGTCAGATTATGGGATTACATGAATAATAGAGTGGTGAAGACTTACCAAGGGGGATCAGGAATCTCAGAAAAATTTACATGTGGTACAAGATTCATAACAGCATCAAAAGATCCATTAATGTGAGTATTCAAATGATCGTTTCCTTTTAAATTTCATATACTAACATTTATATTCTAGCGCATCAGGTTCAGAAAGTGGTGATGTCAACGTTTGGGACCTGCAATCAAAGAATGTACTGAGTACTATCAACGTCTCTTCATCACCTGCTCTACAAATAGATGTCTTAGGCACAATTCTTATCGCTGTGTCATTAGATGGGACTATCAAAGTTTTTGAACTAAGTGATGATTTCAAAGGGAATGATAGCGATAGAGTAGAGGCAGATTAATGATCACAACAGCATAAGTAATTATAATGATAATGATAATTTTTCATATTTCTAAAACGATTTGGATAACAAGCTCAAATTTGTATTGTAGATTCGTTAATGCTTTTTCTTTCATTTACGTGCTCCGATCGAACTTTTATAAAATTATTATATTTTGGAATAACATATGATTGATTCAAAACATCAGGATTCTACTGGGTGGTGATATTTCAAAAGTTTTCAGAATGCTAAGGTGTGCTACTAATAGGTTCAGGGCCACTGGCTTGAGAAGCACTTGCTATAGATCATTTTCAAGCGCTGCAAGGGCGTTTTCCAAGTTACCGCCAAAGTCGGCCATAATACCCAAGTGTAAGTGTTAGCATATTAAATTCTATACAGAAAGCACATATTAACCATTGATTCAGTTGATTTTCCAAAACATACACATACAATACAGTCTATAAGCAATGATGTCGAACGCTACTGGGGTAAAGAAGTAACATTATCTGGATGGATCGATAAGAAACCGAAAAAAATTAGTAAAAATATAGCATTTGCAACATTAAGGGATTTTGAAGGAAACTTTACACAGATTGTTACAACTGATCCTGAATTTGCTTCTAAATTAAGATCATCCCAAGTGGAAGACTGTGTTTCCATTAAAGGTATAATTGAGAATAGACCTTCAAGAAATGAAACTGATGGTATTAGATGGGATTTGAAGATTCAAGATTATACCCTACTTAACTCAAGTGATATTCTAGCGTCTCAATTGGAATCTTTGAAAAGTAGTCCAAATTCATTTCCACAACAGCATAGATATCTTCAACTGAGATTACCATTTTTCCAAAATGCGTTGAAATCTCGTGCAAAAGCATCACAAATCATTAGAGATAATTTGAATAGTTTATCATTTACAGAAGTTGAAACACCATTATTATTCAAGTCAACACCAGAAGGTGCAAGGGAATTCTTAGTTCCTACTAGAAAAGAATCATCATTTTATGCTTTACCACAATCACCACAACAATATAAACAATTGTTAATGGCTAGTGGTGTAAAAAATTATTTCCAAATTGCTAAATGTTTTAGAGATGAAGATCTTAGAGCTGATAGACAACCTGAATTTACACAAGTTGATTTAGAAATGTCATTTGCTAATGCTCAAGATGTACAAAAAATCGTTGAAAGTTCTGTTAAAAAAGTGTGGAAGGAAGTTGGCACTGAAGAGATTGTTACTATCAACAAGAAGGGTGATATTGTCAATGGTGATTTTATCCATCTAAGTTATAATGAAGTTCTATCAAGATACGGTATTGACAAACCAGATCTTAGATCAACAGTGGAAATACAAGATCTAAGTGATTTCGCTAAAGCTATCGAAGATGATAAATTCCCGGTATTTGAAGTTTGTGTATTGAAGAATGCATTCGAACAGAACTCTAAACCCAAACTACCAAAATCATTATTTGACTCGAATGAATACAGAAATAGAAAACCAATAATTGTCCCAATCAAGGCAGAATCTGATATCAATGATTGGTATACCAAAATGTCATCTATCGCTAATATTCATGATCTTGAAGGTTTACAACAGAAATTAAACTTACAAGTTGGTGATATAATTGCTGGATCAACTCGTTCAAGATTAACATATGAAAATCCAACACCATTAGGTCGTTTTAGACAACTTTCAATCTCAGAATTTCCTGATAAGTGGAAAAGATCAAATAACAAATTTATTGGTGCATGGATTGAAGAATTCCCATTATTCAACCCATCTGAAGAATCAACATCAGTAAAGACACAATATCCAATTTATGATTATGAAAAATTAGAATCAACACATCATCCTTTCACAATGGTCAATCCGGAAGATTATGAATTTTTGGAAACTGATCCGTTAAAAGCTAAAGGTGAACATTATGATTTAGTTTTAAATGGAGTTGAATTAGGTGGTGGATCAAGAAGAGTTCATGATGTTGAAATTCAAAGATATATCTTTACAGAAATTTTAAAAATTTCCAAACCAGATGAGTTGTTTGGTCATTTATTAAAAGCTTTAAGTTTAGGATGTCCACCTCACGCAGGTTTTGCAATTGGATTTGATAGGTTATGTGCAATGTTAATTGAAAGTCCAAGTATAAGAGATGTCATTGCATTCCCAAAGACTCAAAATGGTGTTGATCCTGTTGTCGAAAGTCCAAGTGATGTATCAAATGAAGTTTTGGAACAGTACCATATTAGCAAGTTGAAATAGAGAAAATTGTATATAAAACTTACATGTAAATAAATGTGAATATGAGATCAACCCAGTAGTATATTAAAGAAAAACGTATAATTTTTGAAGTCTAAAGTTATGTATATAAAGCAAAAATCAAAACAAAAAAAACGGAGCAAAACACGGAATCAATTTGAAATCAAGTTACTGACCCAGCAGTAATCTAACGGAAATCATTATGGAACCAAATCATTACAAATGACTTCTTCTAGCTTGAGTTTGTGGATGATCTTTATGGCCCAAAATTGTGCTATCAGGGGCAGATTCATATCTATGGATGTTGAAGAAATCATTAATAATTTTAACATATTCAGTTGGTCTTTGATCCAAGATATCATGCGAAGAGTTTAAATCATGGAATTCGTTATTTGGGAAATGTTTTTGAATAGCTTCATAACCTTCATCAGTTATAAATGGTGATTTTAAACCTCTAATGAATTTAACAGGACCTTCAAATACCAAATCTTTTGTTAATTCAGTTGGCCAATCTGTGACATCTTCAACGGCCATTTCTTCCATTTGTTCAATAGGATTCAAAAAATGAATTTGTCCATCACCAAAATCAATAACTGGTGAATCGAAATCCTTTGGCGGCTTATTAACTAAATTTGCTAACAAGTTTTTTCTAATAACACCATTTGGTAAAAATCTTTTCATTGCTGCAGATGCTTTATTTTTCCAATCTTTATCATCAGCACTTATATTAGCTTCATTCAAGACGGTTTTCATAGCTTTGATATATTGTTTCATAAATAATTGAATTTGTGGTTGTGGGATTGGGGCATTATCAATAATAACTGCAGATTTAACCAATTCTGGATATTGTAAAGCTGTCAACATTGAAACTTTTGCACCTAATGAGTAACCAACTAGTTTAACTTTATCCAATTTATGAGAATCACAAAATTCTTTAACATCAGCGGCTAATGTAGCATAATCAAATGGTTGAGCATGTGCACTTTCACCATGATTTCTTAAATCAATTGTATAAACTGGAGTATGTGTAGCGCTTGATATTAATTTTGAATCTTGAACATAAGATTTTTTGGAACCAAATATACCATGCATAAATAAGATTGGTTCTTCATGGTTTTCATTTAAATTCCGTATGGCGGTTGATCTTGGTTTGTGTAAATCATAAGCCATTTTCACAACTTCACGATGTGGTAATTCATTTTTAATGGATTGAGCGTTTCTCAATATTTTGGTTGCAAACATCTTTAAATGATTGTTAAAACTTTGTTAAACAATAAGAAACAATATCTTGTCACAAAAATGATGGATTTTTCCATCTTTATATACTTTTAAGCAACAATCATTAAAAATAAATGTTTAAAAATGGCCATATCTATATGTCTGTGTCCCCTAACACAAAGTTACGTAACGCTGCTCTGATAAAATGTGCCTCTTACCGTAATTTCTACTAATTATTTTTTTCTAGATTTCTTCAATTTTTAAAATTTTGGTACAAAAATTGAAATCAGCGCCAGATTTGTACAGAGCATAGAGCACTGAGATTTCGCGTAGCAATTTAGAAGGTCATTTGGGCATTGTGAGCTGTAGTTGCTGAGTAGGCTGTTACCTCCCGTTCCATTGTAGACCTGTACCTTTGTATTCTGTATCCCTAATCATTTTTGAACCATCACCCAACACAAAATGTAATTCATGCTAAATTGTTTCTTTTTTACTCCAAATCTTGAGCATAGTTTCAAAAAAATTCTGGTCAATTTTTGTTCATTTTTGAGTACGTGAAGTTTAAATTTCCTGCTAAATTAAGTGGTTTGCGCAGCAGAGTTGATAAGTAATTTTTTTTTAAACTACGTCAAAGTTGAGCAAACTTTAAATCCAAAAACGTTGCTTATGATTATATTTGTTTGGTTTTGTATTGGCTTGTTATCTAGGAGTCCTTGAATATTTGACCCAGGTCATATGTTCTACAGAAAATTAACTAATCATGATACCATATGCTGTGTTGGATTGAATATTTAATATATAGTTTAAGCACTAACTGATTTTTGATGTTCTCTTTCTTGTCTAGCTAAATCAATGTTTTCAGTAAAAGCTTGTTCAGATGATTGAGTACTGTGTGGGATGGAAGATTCAGAAGTTGATGTAACTTTTCTTAATTCTTCAATTTGTTGAGCATGTTTAGCAGCTTGTTTGGCTTCAATTTCTGATGGTGAAAAATGTTCAACATTTCTTAAATGTTCTTGTAATGATCTAAATCTTTCAGTCTTGATAAAATCACAAATAACTCTAACGTATTCTAATGGTCTTTCATTTAAAATGAAATGTGTTGCATTGATTTCACTGATAGAATGATTTGGGAAATAACCTGCAATGGCTTTTTTACCAGCATCATCAATAAATGCAGATTTTGTACCTTTAATAAATCTAATTGGACCTTCAAATGTTTTACCTGCAACTTTTTCAGTTGGCCATGCTGAAACATTTTTAACTGCAACTTCTGTCATATGTTTAACTGGATTTTGGAAATGAATAAAACCATCATCATAATCAATAACTGGTGATTTATATCCTTTTGGAACTTTATTAATTAAATTAGCTAAAAGATATTTTCTAATACCACCATCTGGGATATATCTCTTCATTGCATCATCAGCTTTTCTTTTCCAATCACTATCATTTGCTTCAATTTTAGTACTATTCAAAACATGAATCATTGATTTGACAAACATTTGTAAGAAAATTTCAATATGAGGTTGTTCAATTGGTGAATTATCAATAATAACACCACTTCTAATTAAATCTGGATTTTGTAACATTGTTAACATACAAATTTTGGCACCTAATGAATAACCAATCAAGTTAACTTTCTTTAATCCATGGTCTTCACAGAAATCGGCAACATCTTGTGCTAAAGTTTCATAATCAAATGGTAAAGCATGTATACTTTGACCATGATTTCTTAAATCAACAGTATAAACTGGTGTATGTGTGACATTTGCAATTTTTTGACAATCAAATCTATAATTTTTCTTGGAACCAAAAATACCATGAACGAAAACAATTGGTTCATGTGATCTAATGTTTAAATTTGGATTAACTGTTTTATTTGGAATATGTAAATCATAAGCCATTTGAACTCTTTTTTGAACTGGTAATTGTCTTGAAGCTTTTGAAGCTACTTGATTGAATAGCGTTCTTGTGAAATGCATTTTGATTTTATATGTGTGTATGTGTGTTTAAAATGAATATGAATAATATATTAATGGTCTTAAGATCAAAAATCAAAATCAACGGTAATACTTTAGGACTTCTGTTTGTGATAGATGAGGATATTCATGTTTATTTATACTTTCACTTCTTTGACAGCTAGTTCTTACCACCGGCTAACAGTTCCACGTCATATTGTATTTAGTAGTACTAGCAGCATCTTGCGAGAATTTTCATTACATCTTTGTGTAATCTTTATTAATTTTATGCCATAGTCCATAGTAATGTTCCATATCTAAATCGGATTTTAATGCATATAGAAGTTTATATAAATTCTTTTTATAACCGAAACGGTTTATGAACTATAAACTAAAACCGCGAACCGCGCTAAACACCAACAAATTTAACGCTCTACGCAAATACACAAAGCACAAACAAAACTCATCAGATTTGTGTTGGAGTTAAGTGCTTCATTATGTGCCAAAATTACTTCAGTCGAGTGAGTCTACTTTATGAATGGCTAAAACTGGCTCCTTTCATCCCATACTCCATGTCTTTTGAGCTGTGTATTGTTTCAACTTTTAAGCTGATCCTTTCTTTTTTTCCAACGCGCGCATTTTGGCACAGTGAAAAATTGACAGAGATTACGATTTTTGTATGGGAGATGTTTTTCCGAAGCCACTCAAAGAAGGTTCAAATATAATCAAGTAGTAGCTCTGTCTTTTACTATATTTTATCGATTTATTAACGCTTTCCTTATAACTTAATTGGTACTGTGTATGTGCTCTACTGATCGAATAGATAAACCTAATATGATTACCTTAGATTCAGCCCTTTATACCAGGTCACTTAAAACCGAATTGATGAGTTGTGTAATTGATCTAGTTCTTTGTTGAAATTATCGCGTATATATTTGGCAGAATTAACGTGTCATTATTGAGATGGCATAACAAAATCTATATAACTCACTCGGAAATGCTAGCCGCCTGGTTGGTCTTTTTTAATTTTACAACAAAAATTGTACCTTGATTCTATAATTCTCTATCTGAGTAGGCTCTGATTAGATAGGAATTTACGTGGGCTTTCAAGTTTCATGCCTCAAATTGATTTCGTGGGATAGCAAAGCTGCTTTTTTCAGACCGCTTCATTGGGCTTACATGTGCGACTTTCGCATTTGATATTAACCTGTTGAATATATACTTGATGATGATGTCTAGAGTCTAGACGGTTGGCTGTCTTTACTGTACCAAGCTTGGGGTACACTGGACTTTGTGACTCGTGAGTTTGACGTTATTAAACTAAACTTTAATACCATATAGTTACAACGACGTGATGTAAAATTATTTTTTCCCTTATACCCTAGTGTTTAAACGATCTGATCAAGGTTTGAACTTAATTTGTAGATACTTCAACGTTTTTTCTTCATAATTTCTTAACTCCTTTTAAACCCAACCACTTATAACAAGGGTTTGGGCATGGTCTGATTAAGTTGACGTATAGAATCATGTAGTACAAGATTAGCGGTTTCCGGAAAAATGCGAATGGTGATATGGTTATGGGATTCATCTGAGTATAATATACTATAAGGTATATCTTAAATAAGTCACTTGACTCTAAAGCTGTATCATGTATACATACTACAATTAGTTCTTATACTAATAATCATAATCATATATGCAACTTCATTAAAATTAAATAAACTCGACTGACCAGCTAGCTTATCATAAATATTCATATTAATTCAATATACGTTAGCTAATAATAGGTGTGATACGTTTCTCATGATATTAATTATATCGTTCTGTAGATATAATATGCTTTAATTAGCAATAATTTTGCAATGCTTTCATTTTTTTTCTCTTTGATTTAATGCGATTAAACTCTAAACACCAATAGGATTTTCACCATAAAGTTCAACAAAACCTTTATAAAGGTTACTCAATGATTCATTAATTGCTGTAGAAGGATCAACTAGTGGGTATTTAGGATTTGGCAGTTTTCTCAATTGTTTGACAGGTACTCTTGGTTGAACTTGAACCTCGATCTTTCTTCTTTTAGGTTTTTGGGTATCATTATCTTCTTCTATTGGTATTTTCTTAATGACTTTGTACTTTGAATGTGATTTGTCTGTACGTTTTATTTTGGCTCTAGCAATTACATGTATTGGTTTCTTTGGTTTCTTTGGTGCTTCAACTTCTTCTGTACCTTCTACCCCCATTGGCTCTTCCTCAGTTGGATTATCATCATCACCATCACCAGCACCAGCACCATCTCTTTCTTTATCTTTCTCCTCATATTGATCTTCGTGATACTCGTCTTCATCATCTTCATCATCTTCCTCATCATCTTCATCTTCCTCAATTTGATCCTCATCCCATTCCTCAAATCCATCACCACTATCATCAGAAACATCACTTTCCTCTTCTATTTCTTCCTCTTCATCATCATCATCATCTATAATGTATCTCACTTTTCTTGGTCTCCCAGGTGAATTCTTAGGGGGCCTTCCCGGAGGTCGTTTTGGGGATGTACCAACTGTGGATTTTTTAACAGATGATTTAGGTTTCTTTACTGTACCGTAACCCATATCTTTCAAATATTCAAGCCTAGCCTTCATACTGTCTTCTCCAAACTTTAATTCTTCAGGGGTATCTATATCATATGTATATTCAGCTTTTCTTAACTTTGGAGGAAGTGGACCAAATGGATTAGTTTCCTTATTGTGTTCTTTCGAATCAGTTTCAATATATCTATATGTAATCCATAAAAATAATTTAACCCGAGATTTAGGATCAAATGACTTGTTTTTGAATATATCATATAATTTGTAATTTTCTTTTTTAAAATACACATTATTGAGGTGATCTTCTGAGCCAAGAAGCGACATTAGGAAGTTTGAGATTGACCCAACAGGCATCTTTTTATGACTTTCAACATTATTCATTGAGTACCACTCTTTATTTGCTTTTGTAGTAATATTTAAGAGAGTTCTCATAGCATTTAATTCTGGAAATATGATTACATCTGCTTTATGTTTACCATAAACTTGTAGACAAGGTATTGTATGAAATGTTCTTTGTGCTGCATTGGAGGCATGAAAGAAAGTAATAATTCCACTCAAACAGTTGATATTTAATAAAAAGAACAGTATGGCATATGATCGTGATTCATGTGTATCATCGATTAACTTCTGAGACATTGATTTTTTGGGACCCAAATGATGTGCTAAAGTTTTTCTATAAAATTCACCAAATGTGAGCTTATGATCTTTTGAAGCTTTAGGTATTTGAAATTTTGATTTGGGAAAAGGATCAGTGAAGATTCTATTTTCATCTGTGAATAAATGTTTAAGAAATTCAAATTGTATATCACCTCTAGATAATGGGGTATTTTCTGGTCTCCTAATGAAATGTCGAAAGCGGTTTTGTATATGATCAGAGGAGCCTTGACTGTTCTGACTCATGGTGATTTCACTTTATTTGAATTTTAGGCTTTTGAATTCGAACGTGGTGGATTTTGATGATGGTATGTGGAGGGATATTGGTGAATAGCGTCAAAAGCGGGAAAAATGTGTCTATATTATAAGTTTAGCACAGCGCCTCTGGTGAAATGAAGGAATGATGCGAATAAGCGTAAGATCAACAGAACAAAGGATTACTGGCCTTTTAAATAGAAATTTATAACTCCAGGTCTGATCGATCACATTTTTTCTCTCTTCCTTCTCAGACGAGGCCGTTTTAATTTTCCCTTTCCTCAGTCATGTATCTGGTATCGGACACGTCAATATAACCAAATCGAGGAAAGTCATAGATTCAACAAATATGTTGGGGGTAATACTACAAGAAATCCTTTACATATCGTAACATCTGTTCATTAGAAATCAATGTTCTGTGTAGTCTGTTGAGGTTCTCCTTCGTCTTCCACAGGAATACCCCATTCTTCAATTTCAAACTTCTTTTTACCATTCTTGAATGCAAATTCACTCTTCATTATCAACATTTGTCCCTTTTCACTTAAATGTGGTACTTTGTAGACATGAACAAGACCATGTTGAACTTTAGTAGGTTGATTTTGGTATGCTTTTTCTAAGAACTTCAACATTTCTTGGTTAAATGGTTCTAAATTGAACACAGCATCTGATAAGCTTTCAATTTGCTTAATCAATAATGAATCACGAGGATATAGTTCTAATGGGATTGACATCGCAATGGCAAGGGTTTTGGAATATTTTCTGGTCAAAGATCTAAGGGAATGAACAAATTGTAATGCTTCTTGTGATGTTGCTAATGGTGGTGGATACATTGATGGATTTAAAAATGATGGGATAACAAGTCTGATAATCTTAGTTTTGTGTCTTTGAATTGTAGTTTCTAATTGTTTAATTACAGGCTTGAAGCTTGTACCTAATGGAATATATGTGATTTCATTGGCATTTGGACTAGGTACCAAACGACTTGTTATATCAAATTGATGGTTAAAATCTTTGTAGGTCTCATTATCTAGTGGTGTAGCTTGTTGCTTCTTTGGATCATTAAGACCATACCTCCATGCAATCCTCAAATCGTTATCCTTCTTTTCACTATTGGAAGAAGAAGAGGCCCTTGGTTTTGGTGCATCACCTGTGTCTAATAAATTTTGAACTGAAAGTTTCTGTTCATTTTGAATAACTCTATTTCTCTTTATATCTCTACTGCTACCTTTGTAAACACCAGGAAGTTCTTTCCCCCAAGCTTGATTGGAACTTAAAACTATGACATGAGTATTTGGATTCTTTGGATCTAATCTATTTTGAACAATACCTTGACTTGCAAATGATTTCATTAGAACACTTGAGAAATCAGTGGTACCACTTTCTTCAAGCAAATATGAGCTACCAACAGGGAGACCTTGATGACCCAAAATTTTATCTAAATCAGCACTACCAGTGGAAATCGTTGCTTGTGATGTGATGGAAGATGGTCTAACACCTGGATGTTTAACAATTTCTTCAACAGATAAGTTTTGCACTTGATTTGCTAACAAATCCGGCTCCATCCCAGTTCTTTTTAATGGATTGATACCTGCACCTCTTGGTGGTAATGGTGTACCACTTATGTCTCTTGGTGGTGGAACTCTTCCTGGAACATTTGGACCTAATGGAGCTCTACCAGGTATACCTGGTGCAGTAACTGGGGCACCACCTCTTCCTGGAACAGCATTTGGAATTCGTGGATTTGGCCCACCTAAAACTTCACCTCTCTTTCTGAATGACATCTTTGATTGACCGTCGAGTTTGATTCTTTTGTGATCCATTCAAAGTTATTTCAATGGTTAGTAAAATTTCGGTGTAAAATTATATGCCATAATAAAAATCAAAGCTAAAAAGTTTAAAGCGGTAATACGGGGTCTCATCAAGTCACGTGTAAAGTGGTCGGAATGTGGTATTTGGTATGAAAACAAACATTTTCCAAAAAGCATCCCACACAAAATTAGAAAGATGGCGATTTATATTTACTAATTAACAATTTTTCAAATCAGTTGCTCTTTTGGATATTCTTCTGTTAATTAATTACAGAAAATGAGTGGGACGTACAAGGATCCCAAGGGTAAAGGCCTTGAAGAAGAGGAAGACATTGATGATAATCAGGATGTTAGAACATTGCTTGGTGATCAGGCTGCTCATTTGACATATATGAGAGATGAAGGTGTATTGGAAGGAAGCACAATAGCTGATGGTGATGAGTTTTTAAAAGTTGGCGCACAAAATCATCATAGATCACCATCAAATGATCATCATTTGAAGACACAAATATCACAGCTTCAATACAATAATAATAGAATTGCGTTAGACAGATCGATCCAAACTACTGTTCAAATTTTGGGTGAATTACAAGTTGAGAATAAAGAAAGACCATTATTTTATCCATCACACGATTTACCTGATGAGCTGTTAAACAGCAGAAAGGCACATTTAGCATTGATCAGGAAGAATTCAATACAATCAGTTAAATCCATCCAGAAGCAAGTTGAAGAAATGTCTAATGAAGATTCTCCAGAGTTGAAAATTTTAAAGTTAAATATTAAGTTAGATAACAATCAAATATCCAAATTAGATAAATCTGCTATTGGTCAACTATTGGATGAAAAGATCTTTCAAATTAGTAAACATTTGTTATCACTAAAGGAAAGAATTGATGATACATCTTCAAAAGTTTTTGTTACTGGTGATTTGAACTCAGGGAAATCAACATTCTGTAATGCTTTGTTAAGAAGAAAAGTATTACCCGAAGATCAACAACCATGTACATCTGTCTTCTGTGAAGTTATTGATGCTAGAGAGAACAGTGGGCTAGAAGAAGTACACGCTGTTACTATTGGTAACACCTACAATATCAAAGATGAAAGCACATATAAGATCTATCCATTGAAAGAACTTGAAGATTTGGTGTCTGAATGTGATAAATTTTCTATTTTGAAAGTTTACGTTAATGATAGAAGAACAGTAGATCAAAGTTTACTCAGAAACGGTGTTGTTGATATTGCCCTCATTGATGCACCAGGTTTAAATCTTGATTCTTATCAAACTACTGAAGTCTTCTCAAGACAGGAAGAGATTGATTTGGTGGTTTTTGTTGTTAGCGCAGAGAATCATTTTACACTTTCAGCAAAGGAATTTATCGCAGCAGCTGCCAATGAAAAAAAGTTGATTTTCATTGTAGTTAATAGATTTGACAATATCAAGGACAAGAATAAGTGTATGACAAGAATTCTAGATCAAGTTCAAAGATTATCACCTGATACCCATAAAGATGCTAGAGACTTTGTTCATTTTGTCTCTTCTGGTGACGTTGTTGATCATTTACCAAATGATAACGGCGAGGATCCTGGTGTTGGTGGAAGTGGAGATGGAGATGGAAACGGTGACAACAATCCAGATGATAGAATACATCCGGACTTCGATCATTTGGAAAGCAGTTTACGGGATTTCGTTTTACAAAAAAGAGCTCTTTCAAAATTACAACCTGCTAAAACGTACATTACCAAGTTATTAAGTGACATTGAGACATTATCTTCGATAAACCAAAGAATGTATTTGAACGATAAGGATGAAATGACTACAAAACTTAATGAAATCTCACCTGCATATGAAGATAGTTTGGTTAAAAGCGTGAAAGTGAATGAGAAGATTGAAAGTGTTATAGAGAAAACTTCTCAATTGGTCTATGACATCACAAAGGATAATATCAACACCACACTTGACAATGTTGGTGATCATCCAATAGTCCCATACTATGGTATCTTGAATCTTGTTGATTATACGATTGATACACAACGAGAAATCACAAAGAAAATTCTTGATTCAGTTAGTGCAAGTGAAGAATTTGCTCGTAACAAAACCAGTGAAGGTATTGAAACCATAAGAAAGTATGGTAAAGATGCTTTAGGTGAAGAGTATAACAACGAGAAGATATTCAAGGCCGAGTTTATGTTCAGCAGACGGAAAGATACCATTAGCAGAAATCTTAATGACAATATTGAAATTTCTGATTTCTTTGATCCATCTTTCGAAAGTTTCTTGACCGTTTTCAACTTTGATTCTAAAATAAAAGAGCAGGCTTTAGTCTGGAAAGATTCTGCTTACTCTGTTGGATTATATGCTGCTTCTGGTGCTTTGACAACTGGTTCTTTGATTAAAGGTGTTTTCCATTATGGTTCGTTCTTTTCATTCAAAACATTGCGTTATTTGGTTTTACCAGTTTCAATTGGTGTCGGATTGGTCTCTTTAACATACTTGATTCTTGATATTCCAAGAGCTTTACCAAGAAAGTTGGCAAAGAAGATTAAACGTCAAGTTAAAGAATTAGAGTATCCTCATCAAAATGCAAGCAGAATATCCAAAGAATGCCGTAAAGTATTGAAATACCCAGCTAGAGAAGTTCAAAATAGCTTTCAAACATCTTTAGATAAACATGTTGTAAGAAAAGAAAAGATTTTAAAAGCTATTAAAGATGCTGATGTTGCTTCTGCTTTCTTCGGTAAATTACTGAAAAGATCTTTAGACCAAAAGAAGCTAGTGGAAAGTTTTGATCTTGAAGCAATTGCTACCGTTGAATAATCAATTATAATCACCTGTATATATAATAATAACGATTTAATGAATTAACATATTTTACTCTAATTAATTGTTTGACGTAGCCTATTACTTGATCACACCGCGAAAAAAAGTGTAAATAATTATAAACTATCTTCTCCGAGTCTTGAATCTTATAAACAACTAGTATCAATGACAAACAAGTTCCACTAAATGAGTTATTATCTACCCAATCCTTGTCTTCAAGGTATATTATTAACTATTTCAACTCACAATGGTCCCCAGCTTGTTTATCATTACCCACCTATACCCAGTGAAGTTGGCTTCAATACAAACTCATTCACAACAAACAATGACCTTTTAAGTTCTGAAGATAGTACAACAGATTCTTCAGAATCAGACTCAAGTGACGAAGAGGATCGAGTAACAAGTTCACATAAAGGTAAAGATGCATTTATGTCAAGATTCAATGCAACAGAAAACCAATCATCCGGACAAACGTTGTTAGACTTGTTAGATGAGAGAGATAAAAGAAGGGAAGTAAAGAAAAAACGTCGCCAAAATCAAAAGAGAAAGAAAGGTTCCATTTCATCAAATAGTATTCATAAGTCCACTGCAAACTCTGAAACAAATTCACTGGCAACTGCTATTCATCCCCAGCAACAGCTAGATAAAGTTTTTGGGTTTGACGCCGAGTTTCTAGGTGAGTTTTTATCACCACCTAAAAGATTATGCAACAGTAGGTTCGAATTGACAGTTGATGATATGGCATTCTTAGGGTTACCAATTCATAAGAATGATGATGGTCTTTGGAGAAATCATAAGTCCAAAAGGGACCAAAAATCTAAACACTCTGGAAATACATCTGGCAATAATACAAGGAGTGGGTCTACAAAAGGTGAATCTGAAACTGAAGATGCTACTAGTGGACCAGAAGTTGAAAATATTCAAGATGAAAAATCAAATTTTAGCAAAACCGAAAATGATGACAGTGATTCAAATTCAATGGAAATGTTCCATGTTGTGTTTGTAATGAATCCATCACTTGTTGAATACAATTATAGACTTGATGAAATGTTCCATTATGTTGTATCAAGACTTAGTCTTATCTTGAGATATGAGCAGTCTAAATCCAACTATGTATGGGATCAGGTCAAAAAAATACTGATGATCAAAGACAATAATGAAAATTTATCAGTGTTTGATCTATATCAAAAGTTGAATACTGAATCGTCACTTGCGAAGGTTTTATCCCAATGTTTTGACTCAATTGCATCTTCAGATATTGCTAATTTGGAAATTAATAACAAGGTTATATCACTTCAGATTCCAATGAAAAATCAGTTCAGCTCGTTATTGCCCAAAACAACACCTGTTCTACCAGGGTCATACTTATCATCGACAACTCAATACGATGAAGAAGAGTTAGATTCAAACGTTGGTCATATGGCATTATTGTTATTGGATGCTCCAGAAAAAATTATAACCGATCTTAAAACAGAGCCAATGAGTCCGTTGTCCACTTTTATCAAAAACATTAATCCAATGATGTCCATGAACAAACTTGCATTGCTTAACCAATTAGATATAAACCAAGTAAAAGCATTCGCCAATCACTTAATATACTGGAGAAGAGCTAGATCTATTATACCATTACAGGCTAAGAGTGTTTTCATTGTCTCTCCTATGGCTCCTATTGAATATATTAATGAAGACATGAAAAGCTTTAGACATGATTTCCCATCATTACCATCATTACCATCATTCATATCGCTCATTTCAACTTCTAAACCAAGACAGTACTCCGCAATTATCCCAAGTAGAGATCACAGAGATTTGTATCTTGAAGCATTGGCATGGCTAATACGACATGGGTATGTCACTCAGTTGATGACTTTCGTTTGGTTAAAAATATCTAATAGGATCAAATTAGCCGTCGAGGAAGACCTAGAAAAAGAAGGCATCTCAAAAGAGCCACACTCCAAACTAAAGCTCACGGATCTATCTACTGATAACACCAGCAAAGACCCAAATAGTGAATCAGCCCAAATTGATAAAAGTGAAACCGAGAGCAGAAGTAGTGAACAAAGAGTCACTTATAATGGCACTGAAGTTGACATCGAAGAAGAAGAGGAAGAAGACACAATACTTTTGGATCCAGAAAGGGCTACAGCGGTCGAAAGAAGATGGATCAGTAAATGTATCAAAGGTCAACCAACTGATATTATTGCATTATTTCATAAAATGTTGAAGTATTTAAACGGTAAAACTCCGCTTGAGCTTGTGGTGGTTAGAGAGAATATATCTAGACATGATTTGAAACGATTGTTGAACGCAATTGGTGATCATATCATATCGGTCAAACACTGGTAATTTGAACGTTGCATGATATGAACTTTTTGTTTAGGTGAACTAAAAATTAAACACACTATCAAATTCTTTAATTGTATTTATAATGTATTATATAATCATCGGATCTTCGCGAACTATTTTCGAAAAATAATCGCGGTGGTGAAAGTGTATAAACAACCGATAACATGTATGAATCCTCGAAAGAATAACATTGAGAATTTATAGAAATCTTAAAGTCTTTTAATAATAAAATAACCACAACAGGATAATGGTAAAACCAGCTACACAAAGACGCCGTAACAAGGTGTATCAACAACAATTACAACAACAACAATTGCAGCAACAGCAGGCCCAACAAGCCCAAAAACAAAAGGAAGATGATGCTGGAGGGTTACACGATGAAGCTGACGTGATGTCCTTCCGTTCAGCTGCAGCCCATAGATTTATTTTAAACCAAGAACTAATCGAAAACGTCACTGAAAAATGGGTTCATACAAACGGCATTATAAGACCTAAACCATTTACGCAGTTTCAAACAAAACAAAACATCAACGAGATTAAAGATGAACTATACTTTGGGAATATAGAGTTAATGCGTCAAAAAGCTGGAAAGTTAGAAAAGGAGCTCGAAGAAGTGAAAGCTGCTACCCAAGATATAAATAAGGGTCCTCATAATAATCGGAAGATACGAGGATTTATCAATGAGTTGAGTGAGTCCTTTGTTAACCCAGTGTCTCATAATGTTGAAACAGTGGAAAAATCTTTTGAAAAGGTAGTTAATAAACCAATAAGTTTTGAACCATACACCATTAAATCAATACCAAAACTTAAAACAGATACATCTGAAGCACCACCAAATTATTGGGAAGAGATTAAAAAAGCTAAAGAGCAAGAAGCAAGTGCTGTCAATAACCCTTTGGTTATATCTGATCAAGGATACATCCAAGAGGATCCAGTTCAAAATAATCCAGAGCCTATACCCTATGTGGAAGCACCTCCAGCATTTGGAACTGATGACATTAATATGATTGATGATGTGGGATTTGGTCTTCATTCTACGCTAGATGATCAAGACTTTTTAAGTCAATTTGATCATAGTATGGAGTAGGAGATTTGGATCATATTTACGAAATTCAAATGCATATACGTTATATTAAGATTAAGTCTATAAAATGGTAATTAATGATTGTGTTCTAATATACAAGTGGTGTAGTCTTTTTTGGGGTCATGTCTCCTTATTTTCCAAAGATTCTATTGATTTGAAGAATCAGTCTTCCACAACTAAAACCGATAGTAGTAGTTACCAAAACTATATTGATAACAATTTGAACCAAACCTGCAAACATAAATCTTGGAGCAAAAATTTTCCAAACCATCAAATGTCTTCTGAATACAGTTGCAAAAATCAATGCACTCAAGGCGACTAAAGTTTCATATATCAATAGAGTTCCACAATTTTCAATTATTCTTGAATATAGAGAAATTGGTTTCTGTGATGGTGGGATTTTCCATAAAGTAATCAAGGAAACTGAAAGTGCAACAATGATGAATGGACCAAATGTATTTAATACAATAGCCAAATGAGTGAATGGAAATGTAATCTTTTCAGTTAATGTGAAACCAACTTCCCAATGGATTGATGGAATTGTAGCTTGATGACCAGTACTGAAGAAATGTAAATAACCCAATAGCCCTAAAACAACAGGAGAAATCAGGTTAGCTCTAACACCAAGTATGTCCACAAGTTCAAACAAGGATAAGATTTGATATATCAATATCGAAATTGATAATTGGCCTAACGGTTTGGTGAATAGTAAGATAGCAGCAGTAAAATTCATAACTAAAAGGAAATATTGTGATCCATAAACGTTTTGGTATCCTAGTATACATGCTTCTCTTGATGAAGTTTCAGTATTCTTGATTTCGAGCTTCACACATAATGGTCCTCTTGACCAACCAACATTTGCAGCTATTAATGCAATACCAGCAATGATTCTCGCTAATGTATACTTGACAAAATGCAAGGACTCAAGATCCAAATTTCTGATAAATTCAAAGCTGGAATCTGCTTGATTGAATTCTAAGTATTCGAATGACCAGTAAACTGTAATCATAACTAGCACAACTTTGAACATGTTAATCCATAATGGAGCAGCGCTATGATATGATGATGTAATGTTGTAAAACGCTCTAATATAAGATGGCATGAAAAATGCATTGACAAACAACGCTAAGATCATCCACCATGATAATTTGAAAGTTGGGGTACATTGGGATCCTTGTTCTTCACGACATATGGTACTCAAAGAGACCAATCTGGTGGTAATCATGAATAGAACTGAGTGATAAACACCCATGACCCTATCGACTTTCTTTTGAGCATCTAATGATTTAACAGCGGATAGAAAACCAAAAGTAATCAAAAAGTAACTGGTTATTTTATCTTCCCAAATAGTGAATGAGTTTGATCCAAAAATAGCAGCATGAAGAACCATAAAACTTATAGCTATCAAAGACCATAGACCACTAAACTTATCTAGTAGTGATGTGAATAACCATTTGATTGAGTAACGATCTAGAATTGGGATCAAGAATCCAAAAATAATACCAATAGCAGCACCAAGTAACGAAAACCACAAAAGACTCAAAAATGATGGTTTCAGAATAACTGAAATGGCTATAAAAATGACAGTGAAAATACAGACCATTGCAATTGTAGCTGGAACAATTTCTTCCGTTAATTGAGTTATCACAACTGAAGGGATTAATTTTGAGTAGATAACTAATAACACAAGTGAAAATGCCAACAAAATGATACCTATGCTGATACTTAAAAGATCAAATCTTGCCCATAAATCTTTACATCTTTCTAGAGATTCATACTCATACTCTAAAACCTTTTCAGCGAATATACCTTTTGGATCACCTTGATTCCAAATGTTTTTAAGTTCTTTGTATTTATTGTTTATAAGTTCATCATCTTTCAGTGATGTCGAGTGATACCTATAGCGCTGAATTTGTTCCATTGTCAAATAGCTTGCTAGTTTAAATGTGTCCTTAGAGTCAAATGCTTCTTCAATTGGTTTACCCAAGTTATTGAAAGGGATTGGTAAACCCATTAATAAAGAGAATGTTGGTACAAGATCAATCTGATTGACGGATCTATAATTTTTACCACCATTTGAAATATCATATACTGATTTGTCATTTAATTGATGAAATGAATTCTTCTTGGAATACAACCAAAGTGCAGCTTCTAGTTCATCAAGAGAATCACCACCATGATTACCAGTACGATCCATACCATGATCACCCATAACGACCAATAAAGTTTTATCATCAATTCGATCAATGATATCGTTTATGAAAGTATCCATTTGTTTTTGTTTATCTCTCATTGAAAAATGGGAAGGCCCATATCTATGACCACAATGATCAACACCTAAAGTATGCCCTATCAAAACATCCCATTTGTTTGATTTTTGATCATCAAGCATAGGTATCATATGTTCAATAACACCATTATCAACAGTATGTAGATCCCAGACATTTAAAGAGTCATAAGGATAAGAGGTATTCAAGAATGGACTGAAAACAGCTTCCCACGTATCATCACCCACAAAGGCAATTGATCTATTATTCGAGTATAATTGTTTGATAAAATTGTCTTCATGTATAACATCTCCATCAAAGTTTGATCCTGCATCAACAAAGGTTGGTAATGATCCAGTTGTCAACCCCTTTAGCCTTTGAAGTGTTGTTGTTGGAGGGTCTGCTATAAATTTCAACAATACCGAATTTTGAGGATATTTTTGATTCAAATTATATGGTGTCAAAAAATTATTTCTATAGTAAAACTCATTCTCACTGTCAGGAACCGTGAAATCAAATCTTAATGCATCAATTATAACCACCACCGCTTTATCAAAGTTTTGTAATTTATCACTTTGATCCAAAAATATAGGATCCGTTAGAGTTGAGTGGTTATCAAGCACTTGTCTCGATAGTAGGAATCCTCTTGTGAAAAATGCAATTGCTATTGTTTGTAATGCTGCAAATGAGAAAAATATCAAAACATATAGTATGGCCATAAACCTAAGTCTATTGTTCCTTATGTGGAATTTAGCATCACTTTGTTGTACTAGGCGTTTGCGTACCTCTTCACCTGATTCTGGATCCTGTGGTCTCTGCATTTTAGATTTTGATGGGTCTATGAATATTGATTGTATTGTTTTTGTATAGTATGGCCGTTGAGATAAATATTTATTAAAATTCTCTAAAGGTTCAAATCACCAATCAGGTTGGGAAGTTTAACAATAGGTTAATCGATGTCCTTTGAAAGTAGCAGAAAACTCCTGAAGGGCAGAACTGAATTGAGCAAGCACTACCACAATCTGTAGTGACTTGTAAATGTGATCAAATGAGATATAGAATGGGGTTTTGTGGGATGGATAATGGACAATTTTTCACTTTGTTTACCTCAGATCAAAACGATGTACGTACCTTCTTTTGTTTTCGGTTTGTTTTTTTCCTTGCCTACCAGTTAGACCGAGTTGAGAAAAAAAAATTATGAAACGCTGCGCGAACCAATTCAGGTGGTGCTGTTGACGATTATGTTGATGTAGGTGACATACTAAAATAC
The DNA here is from genome assembly GCF_000313485.1 of Hansenula ciferrii. Classification (NCBI taxonomy): domain Eukaryota; kingdom Fungi; phylum Ascomycota; class Saccharomycetes; order Phaffomycetales; family Wickerhamomycetaceae; genus Hansenula; species Hansenula ciferrii. The sequence continues at coordinate 11,396 of NW_011887561.1, read as the reverse complement.
AAAAAAACAATGAAATTGAAAAGAATGACAAATTGGGTATATTTTAGCTGAAAATTTTATACAAAAGCTATTAAAGTGAAGTCTGAAGAAATATATGGAGAGAAAAAAAATTGAAACATAGGAAATATAAGAATAAAACTAGAGTACAAAGTTCAACAACTGATATGATGTAGATGATGTAGATGATGCAAATGCTAATATGAGACGTTTGTGATGTACGATTGGCAAAACAAATATGTAGAACTTTCTATGGTGCAATTCAAAATGGTCTTCTTTGAAAGAAATTTGGCTTTGAATTTACATTAATGTTATCATAACCATTATGAGTTGCTGGACGTTTTTCAAATGCTTGATTTTGTGCATTTAATATTTTTTGTTCACTAAAATTAACACCTAATGGTTGAACAATTGTTGGCTGTGAAACCATGATTCTTTCTTGTGAATTAGGTAATTGGTATAGTTGTTGAGATTGGGGTAATTGAAGTGGTAAGGTGGTAGATGGTGGTTGAAAAGGGTATTTGGAAAAATTGGTATCATAATTGGCATGTACTTGGCCTGCAGAACCGTGTTGTTTGTTAAATGGGTTTCCTGATTTAACATTGTTATAATTTTGACTAAATTGTGAATATCTTGATGCTGAGCCTTGTACAATGGTATCTGCATTTGATAATTCTCCTCTATCAATGATCATAAATTCATTTTCACGTAAGAAGCCAGTTAAATGGGTAATTGCATCTTCCAAAAACAAATCACTCTCTGGTAAGAACGATAATATTAATGAATGGTATGGAACTAAGCTAGTAGTTTTTCTATCAAGTCCCATAATTTCGAAATTATACAGAATCTTGAATGGAACTTTAATTTTTTCAACAAATTCTTTATTTAAATCAGTGAAGGTATCATTGAATTTTTTAGAAAATGAAATTTTGAATTCATAGCTTTCAGCAAGTTCATTGACAAACAATTTTGTAGCATTAGCAGAATGATTTTCGGTACCTAACACTTCAACAAGTTGAAAATCATTCGGTTCTGTATTTGGAAATCTAACAAAAGTTGAAGTTTTCTTTTCAATTTGTTGAATTTTATCAAAATCAAAAAGACGAAATTGATTTCTTGAAATTTTGAAAAATGTATTAAAAAATGTTGTGTTTTCATTATTAATCAAAAGATTATTTAATTCGTTCTTGACTAATGGTATGTTTGATGAATTTTTGAAAGGACATCTGACAATAACATTATCATATCTCACATGACTTTTGAAGTTATTTTTTAGATCATAGCTGTTAGAAAATTTAATGAACACATTATATTTTCTCATAATTGATTGAATTAATGAACCACCAGTTCCAATGATTTGTCTATGGAAAGATTCAGGGATATAAAATCTAACTTCTGATGGAAATTCATTTTGTAACTGATCATAAGCATTAATGAAATCATTAAAATCAACAGATTTTAAGTCAACTAATAAACTATAATCATTCAATGGCTCAAAGTTGATTGTTGATGTCTTGAAATTGTTCATAATTTTGGAAATTTTACCATTTTTTTTACCACTAATGAATTCATGATATGCTAAGCCTAATTCAATTTTAGCATCAATAGCACATTCACAATCAAGGTATAGCTGTTTAGAATAGCTACTGAATAATTTAACAGCTTTCAAAATATCATCTTGAGAACCAATGATCTGGAATGAAGCATTAAAAACATTAATATAGATCGTAACGTTTGATGCAATTGAGATTCTTGAAACAAGATCTTGTAATTCTTCAACATTAACATTCAAATCAGCAGGAGTATGATAATTATTTTCGATTGTATCTTTATGAAACCATAAGTTAGCATAAATGATTTCATTAGAGAAATTGGTGAAATCAACGATAGCTCTTTCGATCAAATCTGATGAGCAACCTTGAAAATGGACAGTGGTATCTTTTGATCCCAATGGTGGCAATTGAATGAACACACCATGTTTATACATCACTGAACTAACATCATCTTTTTTGCTTAACAAAGTTGAATCTTTTTTATATTTTAACATTGAAATATTTTTATAAATAATATTAGTTTTTCTCTTTTCAATTATATCCAACATCAATTTCTTGGCCAACAAAACTTGTGCTTCTAAACCTGAAAGATAAACAGAGTTTAAGTTACGTTTCTTGGAATGGTGATAAAGTTCAGGCAACAATGATGGCAGATAGATATTAACACCGGTTTCTTTAGCAATAGCTCTAAAATCACCAAAAGATACACCACCAACTAATGGAAGTAGGGATAATGGAATATCAACCGAATCAACAAAAAGATCCAAGTAATTATCAAGTAAGATTCTCAATCTGGTTTCAGCAAATGTTGTATCATCAGAATCACCCAAGATGTAAATGTATATGTTTTGATCAATTAAATCATTAGGTGGTTCAAAAGCCAAAGACACGTTGAAGTGTTCAATTTCTTTACTAACCAAAATTTCAACTCCTCCATAGTTAGCCAATTCATCAAGCAAAATTTTGAAGTCAGGAGCAATGTTACCTTCTTGGAAAATACCTTTAAATTTACCCTTATCTACCAGTAGAGTTTTGAAATCAACTTTTTGATAATTTTCCAACAATTGTGAGTGCTTCTTATGTATAGCTTCACCTTTATGAGCTATTTTAAGATTTAAAAGATGTTCATTTCCTCTTGAGTCACAGATTGATACTTGCTCGTGTTGTGGATCTAAATTTGAGTTAATCCTGTTGAAGTTGTCAATGATTTTATATGATGTGTTGGCCTTGTCGGTGAGTTGAGATAAAATGAAAGTATTTGAAGGATCTATATCAGACCATAAGCCAGTACTTGATTCATATAAATAGCGTGAGCGGTCTGATTTGATGAGGTAGGTATATTGTAAAGGAATAGCCCCAAAGAAGTCATCATGGAGGCTAGCAGTTTGACCAGCTGAAAGCAAGTTAGATCTTGTAGAAGTGCTAGTTTCCACTGACATCAAGCTAGTAGTAATCTTGTTCTTTTCTTCCTCTTTCTTGTTTTACCTCTTTCTGACTCTTAAGCCCAAACAATCAGTTGATCTTGTATCAAGAAGAACCAAAATTTTCTTAACAAAACACTAGTTGATTTCTTTCAATTTTAAAACCCTTTGTTTGTTTACTTTTGAAATTTGAAGCTGATTTTGCTTTTCGTAAACAAATCGGATCTCGGTAGTCGCAGGCTTACCCAATTTGGACGTTTTGGCGTATCCCGGATGATAAATTACGCCAAATGGCGAAAAGAATCTATATAAAATCATGTTTTTGAAGAATTTTGATATGGAAATGGACTAAAAAACTCACTATAATATAATTCTACAATATACAATGGGATATATTGCTTTAAAAGTATGATTAAAGCAAAATAAATCTTGAAAAAATCATGTTTTAATCAAAAGTTCAATGAACAATGAAATGCGCAAAATGGCATTTGGAGCAATTTTTCGCAGATTTGAAGCTTTGGATTCTGATTAAAAGGAAAAGGTCGTTGGATTCAAAGAAATTGAATATCATTTTCGATAAAGAACGTTAAAACAAAAGGAAATTGTGCTTTGGAGTCCACTATCATATAGATCTAAGTCATATATTTATATTTCATTGAAGTCGCACCATGCTATCTTTTAGAACAAAGGGTTATAATGGGTATGGTGTTAAGTACTCTCCATTTTATGATAACAAATTAGCCGTGGCGACATCTTCAAATTATGGTCTTGTTGGTAATGGGAGATTATACATATTATCAATTAATCCAGATGGGCAGATAGTAAATGATGTCTTCTTTGATACCCAAGATGGTTTATTTGATCTTGCTTGGTCTGAAGTTCATGAAAATCATGTTGCAACTGCCAATGGTGATGGTTCCATAAAAATATTTGATATAGGTGTTAGTCAATTCCCCATACTTCAACTGAAGGAGCATAGAAGAGAAGTGTTTTCAATCAATTGGAATATGAATGATAAATCAACATTTGTTAGTTCAAGTTGGGATGGTACTATAAAACTTTGGACTCCAAGTAGAAAACAATCGTTAGCTACGTTCAATGCAGTCAAACCTCATGCTCAGAATAATTGTGTTTATCAAACTGTATTCTCACCACATAATCCAAGCATGCTAGTTAGTGCTAATGCAAACTCACATATTCAAGTATGGGATACAAGATCACCAAACCCTAATATACTGGATTTTATAGGACATGGAGGAGCAGAAACATTAACTTGTGATTGGAATAAATATAGACCAACAGTGATAGCTACAGCTGGTGTTGATAAAAATATAAAGATATGGGATTTACGTATGATTGATGGTACAGCTGATTTCCAATCACCACATCAAAATAAGTTAGGACCAGCTCCATTAAATCAATTGATTGGACATGATTTTGCAATTAGAAGAGTGGTATGGAGTCCCCATGATGGTGGTGACTTATTGAGTTGTAGTTATGATATGACAAGTCGTGTATGGAAAGATCAAGCAGATCCAAGGACAAGGGGAGTCTTAAACAATAGATTTCAAAAAAACTCTACATCAAAAATATTCGGTATGCATAAGGAATTCGTCATTGGTGGTGATTATAGTTTATGGGGTGATCCAGGTTGGGTTGCAACAACTGGTTGGGATGAAATGGTGTATATATATGATTCCAAAAGATTATGATTATGATTATAATAAACCTCCTACTCTTTCTTCATTAAATCTATGTAATTTTTCAGTTCTTAAATAGTATAATTTTCTTTCTGCTTTATAATTTTTAATGAAATTTTGAATGGATGCTTCATCATGTTTTTCTAATGAGTCTTGTATGAATGATTGACTTATTGATTCTGTTAGTTTCTTGGATTCCAAAACACTAGTTCTAAGCAATGAATATAAGTTTTTTGATCCGAATTTTTGTAATGATGAATACATATCTACCTCTCTTGAATTCCATTCAGATGTCAAAGCTTGAAGTGATAGTAATTGTTTATTAAGATCATCTTTAGATTTTTGTAATTGTTGTAATTTTTGAATAAACGATTCAATATCCTTCACTATTCCATCCAATACAACCGTGTTATCTTGTAGATTTTTTTCATTCAACGTTATTAAATACCCTTTTAGTACATCAACTGATTGTATCAACTTGATCAATTGGTCTTTAGGTAATGATTGGATTTCTTCTGGAATATCGACTTGGGTAACTTGTTGTTGTGGTGGGGGTGGTCGTTGATTGATCTCTTGACCTGTTGAGTGTTCGGGTGTTTTTGGCGGCAATGTTGGTGGTGATTGTGACATTAAAGACTTATTTGGTGACTTTTCAGAACAATACTATAATAAAGGAGCTTATGTTGCAAACTTTGTGGATTCAATATTGAACATATTGGCAACATTCTGATAATTTAGGCTGTTTTAGCGAAATTCGCGCTCATCTACTTATTTTCTTGAAATACACACTGTTAACTAAAAGATTTTGAATCTACACAATTTACTAGTTACAACTTACAAGCTGCCAATTTCAAATATTTCAAAGTGATCAGATTCATTTTATTTCAAGTCTTAGTGGCTATTATTGTGATTTACTTCTTTTCAAGCGGAAAAAAAATGGTTTTAAGCGCGGTTAGAGTATCATCAAGAACAAAAGTTCCAACAGCTTCAGTAATTATCGTTCACGGTTTAGGTGATTCAGGTGATGGTTGGAAATTCTTAGCTGATTTAGCTAGAGGTTCCAATGAATTCGATCACATCAATTTTGTTTTTCCAAATGCACCAACTATTCCAATCACAGCCAATCAAGGTTATGAAATGCCAGGTTGGTTTGATCTTTACCAATTTGGTACTTCTGGTGGTAGAAAAGATGTTGATGGTTACCTCAAATCATTAAAAGTCTTAAATAGTTATGTTAAAGAACAAATTGATCTAGGAGTTAAACCTGAAAGAATAATCATTGGTGGGTTTAGTCAAGGTGCTGCTCTTGCATTAGGTGCTTTGGCTACGTTTGATTTCAAAGTTGCAGGTTTCCTAATCTTTTCAGGTTTCATGCCAGTTGGTGATAAAGTTAAAGAATTATTCAACCCAGCAAATATAGAGACACCAGTTTTCCAAGGACATGGTGATATTGATCCAATCATTAACAAGAGTTATGCTGATGAAACACATCAATTTTTCAAAGATCTTGGGTACAAGAACTACAATTACAATATTTATCCAAATTTACCACACTCTGTTGCCAACGAAGAACTATCACACGCATTCGACTTCCTCAAAAAGACCATCCCAAGAGAATGAATCATCTTCTAGCTTATATAGTTACTTAATTAAAACTTAGAAATTATAATTTGTATAATTATCATGTGCTATGTTGCTCTTACCGAATATTCTTCTTGACAAAAATCCAAAAACACTATGTAGACGTTTGACACTTTGTTCAAAAGTAAACAATCGAATTAAAGCGCAATAATCGCTAAGAAATGGTAACTCTAGACTCAAAAGATAAGAAGTATGCTTCTGCGGTTGAGAAGGCGCTAGGCTTCTTCAATACCGTGGAAGAATGGGCTGACTGTATCTCATTTTTATCAAAATTATTGAAAGCTTTGCAACAAAAACATACAACACCACACTGGATACCGCATGATATAAAGATCTCCACTACATTATCAAAATGTCTATCTCCCAACTTACCAAGTGGTGTACATCAAAAGACAATTGAAGTTTATGTTTTCATTTTCAATGAATTGGGTGTTGATGCACTTGCTAAAGATGTTAATATTTGGATTCCGGGTATTCTACCAATTATGCAATTTGCATCCATTAGTATTAAATCAGTTGTTATAGATCTCTATAAAAATCATTTGCTCACATTACCACCAAGTGTACTCAAAAATCTTATCAAGCCAATACTATCATATTTGATACCTTCAATAGATGATGAAAGAAGTGAATTTTTCGATGCATCAATTGGGCTGATAGAACGTTTGAAAACAGAGCTTGGTGATGATTCCTTATTTTGGCAATCTCTATTTTTAATTATGATCACCAGTGAAGAAAGAAGATTAGGTTGTTTGGTCTGGTGCAATAAGAAACTACCAGATTTGAATGTTATTATCCCACCACCTGAAGATTCAAAAGATGATACGCCCGATTACTATAAAGAAGAGTTGAAAAAGAAACTAAACTCTGAACAATTAGCACTGATAACACCAGAACCAGGCTTATTGGTGAGGTCGTACATTGCAACATTGAAATCTGATAACATTCTCATACAAAGAGGTTTTTTAGATTTAATGATTAAGAAGCTAAATCTTAATTCAACAGTACTACAAAAAATTTCTCCAGCAAAGGATCTCCAAAGTTTGATTATAAGTACAATCGGTGCTGTTCTTAAGAAAGATATGTCAATTAATAGAAGAATTTGGTCATGGCTTTTAGGTCCTGAGGGAGGTGACATTAAACCTGTTGACTTTTTTCAACAAAATGCATCTGAACATTTGATTGATGGCCTTTTGAAATATTTCCAAGGGAAATATGGTCATCAACCTTCTTATACTCAAAAACTTATAGGTTACAAAATTTGCCTCGCAATTATGGATAGGTGGGAAATTGGATCTCAAGTCGTACCACAAGTGCTAGTTCCATTATTAAAATCAGTTTATGACTCCAAGATATTACCAGCAAATGAATTCAACGAATTATTGAAAAGTGCATCGGCCTTGTTTGATGCTGTTGAGACATTGACAATATGGAGTACGTTAGTTAAACTTGTGGATGATCAAAATATCGATTTCTTAATATTTATTCTTCAAAATTTCGCTGTTCAAGATGAGGAGATGCTGGTTCATCAATTTCCTTTATTTTTCATTGCAACATTGATCATAAATGTCAAAACTGAAAGCTGGTATAAATTATTGGATTTGTGTATCGGAACTATTCCTCAGAGAGCTTATTTACCCATTGAACATTCAAATCCAGAAATTATTAATTTAACAAATGAAGAAGTAGCAGTTAAAATTGATGAATACTACCAGAAAAATGATTCATTGGCACTTCCATTCAATCCAGCTGACCTAGCAAAACTTACTTTGAATATAGTGACTAACCTTGCTGTTGAAAACTCAAAGAAGAATGATCAATTTGATTATATTGCACTTTTAAATAATGTTATTGATACTATTCCAGAGTTAAACTTCCATAATGATCAAGTTATTGAAATAATAAAAGGCTCAAATTTTGAAGGTGATACTTTACTAAGTCTTACAAAGCTTTTCCCAAAATTACAATTTGATGCACCATTCTCTAAAATTGAGATTTTGAGATCATTAGTTTTTCAATTGTGTTCTTTATTGTTGAATAAAGGGTATGCTTATCAAGTTGAAACCGTGAAAGCTTTAAGCCATTTATCCCTCAACATATCATCAAACTATATTGAAGCTGCAGTTTCTGCTTTCCTTTTAGATCTACCTAAGTTTGGTGATAGATTGACTTTGTTCAACTATATCTGGATTCACACTACTGAATCAACATTATTGGATAGACCATTACATATCATTTTAGATGAATTAAGGGATGCCAATCATCCAAACTATGATATTGTTCAAAATTGGATTTTGGGTAATATTAATATCGGGTTGATAAATAGATTATTTCAACTGGTTGCTTCAAAATTAAATGAATCGGTTAATGATAAACTGGTTTTCACTTATCACTGCTCGATTTTGTTAAATGTTTTGAAGGTTGATACTAAAAGAATGTTACCATTATTCACGGAAGAACTCTCTGTGATAAACTCCGTTGAATATAAAGATGAAGACGTTTCAACATATAAGGAATTTACATTATATGCTTTGGGTAAATACTTAGATACTGGTACATTTGATGCTAATGCAAACCGCGTTGTCTTTAAATTAGTTGAATTGTTGTTAGATGGTCGTGAAAAGAATTTTGATCAATTTGTTTCCAAAGCGTTTGCACTTTCACAAGATTTCATCATTTATAATTCAGAAAGTGAAGATTTTAAATCCATATCAATCGTCTTATTGGATCATTTGAAAGAGTTGATTAAGATGCCAGTTGTTACTAGAAAAGAAGTATCTGTGTTTAAAATTCAAGCTGATAAACAACAATCACCATTCTTCGAATTCTTATTATCAAGTTTTGTCAAGTTCAATAAATCTGAACTATTATCATCATGGACTGAATTGTTGGTTACTTCTTTCAAACATCAAGATGATGCGATCTTTTTCTCAGCTGAGGCAATAGTTATGGCAATAATAAATAAAGTCAATATATTCTTTTATAATGACTCGGAATCCAAAGATGATGTTTCAATCTCATTGCTATTGGGTGTTTTGCAAGAACTTTTATCGTTAGTGAGAACATATGTGCTAAGTATTGAAGTTAATAGTCCAAGAGTTGGAAATAATGACCCTGGGTTCTTTTCAAGTGTTGTATCAGGTGTTCTAGGTGATTCCTCGAAGAATAATAATCTATCAGATGAATCTAAAAACCGCCAAATGGTTAATTCATGCTTCAAAGAGGCGACAAGAACTTGTTATGAAATATGGAGTACTTCAGATTATACCTTAAAATTAAAAGCTGATTCAAATCCAAACCTTTCAGTTAAATATCAATCTTTGAAATTAAAACATAGATCCAAAAATTTGTTAGAAAAATTATGCAGTTTAGAATTCAACGAAGTTTTGAAAAGCTTAATCGCTATATATGGTGGTGATGAAACTTCCTCGGTTTTCAAGCTTTTGAATGTTCTTGATGTCACAAGACCACAATTATCATTACCACATATATTTCAAATATTATCTATATCATTGAGAAACACAAATAAACAACAAAAACCAAATTCATTTGATGTTAGTTATTTCCTGGTGCTATATCTGTTGTCTTTACAAAATGACTCTATGGAGGATATTTATGATAATTCAATCAATTTTTTGAGAGAAGTTGCTTCTGATTTAAACTCTTACAAACAAGTTTTAATCAACATTGTTAAGTTTACTTGTGTGTTGGCTCAAAAATTGAAAACAACTACATTTGGAAGTCAAAAAAGAATTAAAAAGGAACTCGGTGATTTATTTGTGAAGATACTTCCTGCATCCTTGAACTATAAAAACATTGAAATCAGTAATGCTTTAGCATCAAGTATCAATGATTCAGATTCTACAAAAACTGACGGTCTGGAAAATAGTAGCTCAATGTTAACTTCATCGGCTACTTTAGAAGCACCAGGAGGAGGTAATCAAGAGGAACTTTATACATCTATTCAATGGATTGTACCAAAATTAAATGCTGTTGTTACAGAAGCTGATAAACTTAATGCTGCTGTATCAACCATCATGGTTAATTTAATAACACCAAATTTAAAAACAAGAAATTTTCCTAAAAATATTTCAATTCATAATCTAGAACTATTAGGTGAATTATCCAAAGAGTTTAGTGATTTTAAAAGTTTAAAGTTTCAATTATCAGAAGTGTTCAATGATCAATTATTTTTCGATGTTGAACATATAAGTTATTGGAATTTGATTATGAAAAATTGGATAAAGAATGATTCTAGTGATAAGATCTCTGAATATTTGAACAAATTAACATCAAGTGGTACTGCAAATATTTTTAATTGGTCAGAAAATGAACAAATTGCTAAATCAATGGCTTTAAAGAGAATCACATATTTGTTATTGATTAGTGAACAAGATCAACATATTGTTTTATTAAAAGAAATATTCTCCAAATTGGATTTAATTATTGGTCAAAGTTTATATCCTTCGCCAGAGATTTTCCTTGTTATTAGAAGTGTTTTACTCAAATTTTCACCAATTCATCTCTATGATTATTGGACAATGATTTATACTACATTACAACAATTTTTCTTGAAATTATTAGATGCTGATAAAAATGAAATTTCCAAGATTAATTTAAATAGTATTTTCCAAGCTTCAAAGTTGTTAGATTTGATTTTGGTTTTGAAATTTGAAGATTTCCAAGAGTGGATTTTCATCATTGATACTATAAATGCAATTTATAAAAATGTTAATATTATTAGTTTGATTGATAAATTATCATTGAAAGATGAAATTTATGAAACAACTGCATTAACAACTGAAAAATCGGAACTTTTATCTAAATTATCAGAATCTAAAGGCCTCAGAAAACCAGCATTGATTGGGATTAGAGATGTAAGTTCTTTAAGTGTTTTGAAACCATTTTTTGATGGGTTAAGTTATTTTAATTATGAAAATATTTATAATGGACATGCGCTAGATCATGAAGCATGTGAAGAAGATATGATTTCTGATTTGTTTTTGAATGCATAGGTATAAAATATATAGAAATATAAAGTCAAGTATAGTCCACTAGGTAGTCTTTTAAAATGCTAAGTCACC